>NC_061110.1:33360949-33382877 GCF_015104395.2 Macrobrachium nipponense | reverse complement strand
ATATATTTCATAACAAAACTTCCTTATTACAGTCAATTTCAAATTGTTATGACGTCGTGGTAATTTTTAGACGGTTAAAGGTTCATAGCAAACATATCTAAATTTTGTGCTTAGCATGTGAAGAATGTGGATTGTTGGATATTTCTGCACAAAAGAAGATTTAATCTATTCTGAGAGCAGAGAATAATCCTAACCTACAATTTGGAAGATCTGTAAGGGTAAATACGAAAGAACCTTAAAATCTCTGGATTACAGCATGTCAGAGATGATGCAGTGGACACTGAACTGCTCTTCAATAGAAACACATGGAAAAAACTTATTACATGATGGCATGTGCACTTAAAGTTGACAATGACTCATGAAGCTTCAAGTTAAACCATCAAAGGCTTAACTTCATTTAAATGTGAATTTATGATATTTTAAAAATAAGTCTTATATCGGATGATATTTAAAGATATAAGGTTTTATTTCCTGCAAGAATTATTTTTTAATCGTCAATACTTTGAGAGATATTAGCATTTAAATAGCGGTAGGGCCAGCTAACAGATATGCAATAATCAAAACATCATTTGAATGTGAACTTATGATGCTTTAAAAATAAATCTTATATGGGATGAAATTTAAAGATATAAGGTTTTATCTGCCGAAAGAAATTTTATTTTACCTTTAATACTTTTGGAGCTATTAGCATTTCAATAGCGTTTGGGCCGGGACTTGTCGGGGCTCTAGAAATTAGCTCTCTCAAATAAGACTTCTCTTCGCTCGTAAAAATTACATAAATATTGCATGAAATGTTACATCCTGGGGGCACATTTGTATTATTCACTATCTTTACTTGATATGCTAACTCACTTTAAATCAAATTTTATTCTCAGGAAATCATAAAAGCGTTCAGACACATTTTCAGAACTCAGACATATTCGAATACTTAGTCCATAATCTTTCAACTTGTTATGACTCTGTAAAAATTGGTCAAACTTAACTTAGTCAACGGAGCAATTTGTGTACACAACCAAGAAACCTTCGCATAGATTATTTAATTTCAAAAGGCTATAAATTATCAGCTGAAGGGCAAACAAAAATACAATTTCTATATTTCAGATTTTTGTGCTTTTCAAATATTATACCAAACAATGAAGTCCCCGGATGATAACAATGGAAGCAGCTCACTTACTGCTATTTATGTATGTCTAGAAAGGCAAATTAAGGTTTTGTTACTGTCATCCTATTCCACATTATATATATATATATATATATATATATATATATATATATATATATATATATATATATATATATAGATATATATATAGATATATATCTATATATATATATATATATATATATATATATATATATATATATATATATATAAATATATAATAAAAAGGATGGAGAAAAGCCAGTGTAGCATCATACAAGTATTTTCCAAATTTTCGAGACTTTGGGTTTCATCATCAGGGCTGTAAAATATACAAAATATACAAATTAAAAAAGACTCAGTATTAATATTAATAAAAAGGAACAACATAAAGTTAAATATAATAATTTAAAAATTAATTAGAGAAAAAAAAATATATATAAAAAAATTAAAAAGTAAAGAATGCCCCAACCTTCCTATATATATAAATATTATATAATATATATAGTATATATATATATATATATATATATATATATATATATACATATGCATATAATGTTTTGTGTGTGTCTTTGTGTATCTCTTTGTCGATAAATTCCTCTAATCTTAGTAGTTCATGGCACTTTTATCTTTAAGAGTATTTAATGAATCCACGAACACAAGAATATTGCAGACGGAAATCCATCATGAATGTATTAAATGAGATTTTCTTTCTTCACGATATCTAATATTGATAATGAATTTTACCACGTGCTTATAATAATAATAATATAATTAATAATAATAATAATAATAATAATAATAATAATAATAATAATATAATAATAATGATAATAATAATAATAATAATGATAATAATAATTTTATTACAATTATTATTATTATTATTATTATTATTATTATTATTTTGTTCTAAAGGGTCCACAATAATATAACTGTTAAAAGCCCGTGCAAAACTTTACAACAGCTTTCGAATTCTTATCTAGTTTCGTCTTCATTCTAAATGAGTAATTCAGCATAAGATGTAGTGAGGTAAACATAAAATTCGAAATGCAAAGTCATTGAAGATTGTTGACACCGGTAGTTAGCTCGCAAATAGACGAGGTAATGAAGAAGAGGACAGCTATTCTAACTACTATGAGATTCAGGGCCTCTGTAACATGGTTTTTTGGCAATAACTTTTTATCTATGCATTTCATAAATATAACGCTTATTCAGAATACACATTATACCTACACATAAATTTTGATTCTATTCTGCATTACGTAGGTTGAATAAATTTGGTACTTATAATGTAAAAGTGACTTTTTTTGAAGACGGGCCAACTTACTCAGAGATAAGGTTTCGAACGCACTCGTTACGTAACTTATGACAGCATTTCTTCCCTCTTTCTCGATGGATGATTGGCTATACGTAACGAATGCTATACCTCTGGCAACAATGACATAAAAATTTAAATACAAGCAAAGCAGTACACCTTTATGAACTCTGAATCCTCTCCAACGATAATTTTCATAATGAACAAACCAACAAAATATGTTAATAAATACAAAAACACTTCGATTATTAGTCTAACGCCCAAAATAAGTGTCCTAAGAAATTATAATCTACTTTATAGGTCACAATCAGATTGACAAGATGTAGGGAATAGTTGGTACTTTTCAAAGACATAGTGGACAAGCTTGATTTGATAACTGCTGTATCCAATGTCAAGCAATTTTTATTTATCGGCTATCTAGCTATTTATAAAAAAAAATTGTCGGTACCGTATTTTGGCTTTAAACCTTCACCAATAATTATCGTCAGAATAATGACTTCAAGAGGCTCCACCCACTTTGGCCTCGTTGTAATTCAGGAGGCTATCATGGACATTGTTGTATTACAAAATCTAACTTCTGGCTATAAAAACTCATTTCTCGAGTAGTTGTAAGAAGTGCTAAATGATCCTCAAGGATCCCAGCAGATTTAATTCATGTATTTTGCTGCTATTACTAATTTTGTGGCACTACTGCTACAGTAGTATTACTACGCTAGCACAGATACCCCACCTACATCTATGTATCGTTCTGCCATTCATAAAGTCTTTATATCCAACATGGTCGTACAGACTAAAGAAGAAGAAAAAAAATTATATCGGATGATCTGTTGGTCTGCTGGAGATTTTAGCACATATAAGCTTGTATTTACTTAGGATAAAAATCTTATTTTAACAAAAATAGTTATATAAAGACTGTTTACATACAATCTCTCTCTTTCTCTCTCTCTTGGTGGCATAGTGAATATTTAATGGAAATGTTCAAAATCCTGAATGACATTACAAGTATTATAATCATGTTACGCTAAATACAAATCAGACCTTAAACATTGGATTTAAACTAGAAACTGAATAATTACTTATTCAGGCTATAGTAAATATGGCCACGGGCTTTCTCTTGACTGTATAAAGTTGCAAGTCTTAAGACAAATGCAGTTTTGCAATCACGGGGACAATTCCAAATCCTGTTAGCCATTCTTGACTACTATGGGTTTAACAGCCGATGGAATAAGGTGAATGGGTTTCTGTCTGGTGGATGGGCGGGGCAACATTTCGTAAAACGATGTTTACCTTGCTTACGTAATGAATGTTTTTCGACTCTTGGCTCGCAATCATTGGCCATGGCGTCGGCTAGATCATTTTTACTCTATAAAAATTAAAACTATGGGGTTTAGATTGATAATGCTGACAAAATTTGTGTAGTTGTAAAATATACATATGTCAACTTTCAGCTACATCCAATGCTTTGGTAAGGAGCAAAATCCAAAAAATCGTGTTACAGAGGCCCTGAATTTCATAGTAGGTGATTGCTTCCCCTCTGTTAATATTCCTGTCTGCAGTTGTGCTCAATCTACGTACGGGTTGACCTTGTGCAACGTTACATTAACCCGTACGGAGATCGATCAGAATTGCAGCCTGGAAGATTAACAGAAGAGAGGAAATCGCCTAGTTAGAATAACTGCCCTCTTCTTCACCACTTCGTCTATTTGTGACCTAACTACCGGTGTCAACAATCTTCAGGGACTTTATATTTTGACTCTTATGTTAACCTTAGTCCATGTACATTTTATGTTAATTTACTCATTTGGACTAAAGATGAACGCAGAGAAGGGTTCGAAAGCTTTTAACAATTATATTATTGTGAACATTTTTGGACATTTCATGAAATTTCGTGATAGAGTTTTAGTTTCTCAATCCGTTGAATGAGTTTCTTTGAAGAAGCAGGTAAATTGTGTAGCAGCTGTTGAAAGTCAAGGACTAAATAAAAATTGGACATCAGATGTATAACTTACCAGCTGCTACATTGAAACTCATTCGAGAGATCGAGAAACTATAATACAAACTCAACGGCATCTAGGTGGCCATCCTGTTCAATGAAGTTTCTTGGTGATGGGGCCTTGTCTCACATATTATTATTATAATTATTATTATTATTATTATTTTTTTTTTTTTTATTTTTTTTTTTTTTATCACAGACCTCCAGTTCGACTGAGTGGTATTTATAGCGTCGGGTTCCAGCCTTCCGTGTTGCATCCTGCCTCCTTAGGAATCCTTTTCTACTATGTGCGCCGTTTCTAGGATCACACCCTTCTGCATGAGTCCTGGAGCTACTTCAGCATCTAGATTTAACAGATTCCTTTTCAGGGTTGTTGGATATATAATAATTAATAATAATAAATAAAATAATAATATATAATAATAATAATAATAATAATAAAATAATAATAAATAATAATGGGAAATTGTACCCATTATTATTAATTATTATTATTATTATTATATTTTTTTTTTTTTTTTTTTTTTTTTGCTCTATCACAGTCCTCCAATTCGACTGGGTGGTATTTATAGTGTGGGGTTCCAGGTTGCATCCTGCCTCCTTAGGAGTCCATCACTTTTCTTACTATGTGTGCCGTTTCTAAGGATCACACTCTCTTTGCATGAGTCCTGGAGCTACTTCAGCCTCTAGGTTTTCTAGATTCCTTTTCAGGGATCGTGCCTAGTGCTCCTATGATTATGGGTACGATTTCCACTGGCATATCCCATATCCTTCTTATTTCTATTTTCAGATCTTGATACTTATCCATTTTTTCCCTCTCTTTCTCTTCAACTCTGGTGTCCCATGGTATTGCGACATCAATGAGTGATACTTTCTTCTTGACTTAGTCAATCAACGTCACGTCTGGTCTGTTTGCCACGTATCCCCACCCCCCCTATCCTGTGCCCCCCCCCACGTATCCCCCCCACCTTATCCCCGCTCTGATACCATAGTCCCCCCCAGAGGATCTTTGCGTGATCGTTTTCTATCACTCCCTCAGGTTGGTGCTCATACCACTTATTACTGCAAGGTAGCTGATGTTTCTTGCACAGGCTCCAGTGGAGGGCTTTTGCCACTGAATCATGCCTCTTTTTGTACTGGTTCTGTGCAAGTGCCGGGCATTCGCTTGCTATGTGGTTTATGGTTTCATTTTTCGTATTGCACTTCCTACATATGGGAGAGATGTTATTTCCATCTATCGTTCTTTGAACATATCTGGTTCTTAGGGCCTGATCTTGTGCCGCTGTTATCATTCCTTCAGTTTCCTTCTTTAGCTCTCCCCTCTGTAGCCATTGCCATGTGTCATCGCTGGCTAGTTCTTTAGTCTGTCTCATGTATTGTCCGTGCATTGGTTTGTTGTACCAGTCCTCTGTTCTGTCTGTCATTTCTGGGTCTTCGTCTACTTTTATTAGTCCTTCTTCCCATGCGCTCTTTAGCCACTCGTCTTCACTGGTTTTCAGATATTGCCCCAGTGCTCTGTTTTCGATATTGACGCAGTCCTCTATACTTAGTAGTCCTCTCCCTCCTTCCTTTCGTGTTATGTATAGTCTGTCCGTATTTGCTCTTGGGTGTAGTGCTTTGCGTATTGTCATATGCTTCCTGGTTTTTCTGATCTATGCTGCGGAGTTCTGCCTTCGTCCATTCCACTATCCCTGCGCTGTATCTGATTACTGGCACTGCCCATGTGTTTATGGCTTTTATCATATTTCCGGCGTTGAGTTTTGACTTGAGTATCGCCTTGAGTCTCTGCATATACTCTTTCCTGATCGTGTCCTTCATTTCTTGGTGTTTTATATCCCCTCCTTCCATTATTCCCAGGTATTTGTATCCTGTCTCATCTATGTGTTTGATGTTGCTCCCATCTGGTAGCTTTATCCCTTCAGTTCTCGCTACTTTGCCTTTTTATATGTTGATTAAGGCGGATTTTTCTATTCCAAACTCCATCCTGATGTCCCCAGATACAATCCTTACAGTCTGGATTAGGATATCTATTTCCTTGATGCTCTTACCATACAGCTTGATGTCGTCCATGAACATCAGATGGTTGATTCTGTTGCCTCTTTTCTTGAGTTGGTACCCGGCATCCATCTTCTGTAGTACTTTTGTCATGGGAATCATGGCTACTACGAAGAGTAGTGGGGACAGATCCCTCTCCTGATATTAACCTCTGCTAGTCTTATTCCAGAGCTTGTAAGTATTGTATTCCAGTTGCGCATTGTATTTTTGAGGAAGCTAATGGTGTTTTTCTCTGCCCCATATATTTTCAGGCATTCTATTAGCCATGTGTGTGGTATCATGTCGAAAGCTTTCTTATAGTCTATCCATGCCATGCTTAGGTTGGTTTTCCTTCTACTGTTCTACATTACCATTTTGTCTATCAGGAGCTGGTCTTTTGTGCCCCTACACTTCCTTCTGCAGCCTTTCTTTTGGTGGGGGATGGTGTTTGTCTCCTCTAGGTAGTTGTATAGCCTTTCACTGATGATACCTGTTAGTAACTTCCACATTATTGGTAGGCAGGTGATAGGCCTGTAGTTACTGGCTATACTTCCCTTACTCTTGTCTTTTTGTACTAAGGATGTTCTTCCTGTGGTCATCCATTTGGGTGCATGGTGATTTGAGATACAATGCTGGAGTTGTTCTGCTATTCGTGGGTGTAGGGCCTTGAAGTTTTTGAGCCAGTATCCATGGACTTCATCGGGACCTGGGTCTTTCCAGTTTGGCATTTTCTTTAGTTGGTGTCTGACTGTGTCTGTCGTGATCTCTGTGAATCTTTGTTTTATTCTCCCTGTTTCTTCTTCCTTGACTTCCTGGAGCCATGTTGCATGTTTGTTGTGTGATACCGGATTGCTCCATATGTTTTCCCAGAGTCTCGTGCTTGGTTCGGCTTCAGGAATTTCTGGGTGGTTGTCTTCCCCTCTTAGTTGGCTGTATAGTCTTTACTGGTTGGTTCCGAATAGTTTGTTCTGTTGGTATCCCTTATTCCTGTTCATGTACCGTTGGATCTTATGTGCTTTGGCCTTAACCCTCTATTTTACATCTTCTATTGTGTTGTTTAGTCCCCTCTCTTGTACTTTGTATTTCTCGTTGATTTCCTCCCTTGTTTTCTTGCTTCTTAGCCTTTTTTCTGCCATCTCTTTCAGTTTACTCATACAGATCTCATCACCATGATTTGCTTTTTCAGGCGCCTTTTCCAAGGAGGTTGCTGTTTTGGTTTCTGTTGGGTTGGTTGTGCTGGTGGTGTTGGTGTTCGAATCCCCATCAGTTCTGCTACTAATCTTGCTCCTGCATATGCCAAGTTATTTGTTTCTGTGATACTGATGGTGTGTATTATGCCCATTATTTCATTGACCTCACTTGTTTTCTCCCTTCATTTCTTGGTGTTGTAGGCTTTCATGGAGGGGATCTTTGTTCTCTCTGTATCTGGCTCCATCCATTGTCTAATCTTTTCTACCCATTCCATCCTCTCTGTTACTTCGTCGGTGTTTCTTCGTGTGTCGTTGTTTGATACCTCATCCTCCCTGTCGTCTTCTGTGGCATCGTCTCTCAGTTCGTCTTCATGTAATTCGTTGTTGTGTGACATTTCCCTTTCCAGTTCTTCTCTTTCTGTTGGGGAGAGCGAGTTCTTTTTCTCTATGTTTCTTACTTGGTCTGCCAGCCTCTGCTCTGTCTGGGGGGTGTTATTCCTCTCATTCCAGATGTTGACCAATCTTCTTCTATATCCTCTCTCCGTCGGGTTGCTTCTGATGTAGCATCTCCATATTTCCTTATTTTCTTCTCTTGTCCATTTCTTCCTTTTTGCTTCTGTAGCTCCAATCTCAGGCTGTTGATTACTGTCGTTGTGGTGATCAGTTGCTGGCTGACGACCTCCAAGTACCTGACCGTCTTCCCCTTCAATTGGGTTGAATACATGGTTGCCGGACGAAGCTCCTCTGTTGCCAGAGGTTCCATTTACGTCGTTGTCGTTTATTCCTTCATTTCTTTCCATCATTGCTGAGTTTTGCTATTTAACCCATAGCTGGACCCTACCCCATCAGGGATAGGTACTCATTTACAGCAGAGTAGACTGAGGAAATTATGGTAAAGATCCTTTCCCAAGGAATCAACGCCGAGGAGAGCGGTCACCCATCCAACGACTGACCAGCCCCAATGTTGCTTAACTTGACGAACTTAAGTCCATTGACGACCTAACCCACTCCTCCACGGCGCCACATATTATTATTATTATTATTATTATTATTATTATTATTATTATTATTATTATTTTAGCTACTAACACCGCGCAAAACCTTTCTCCTATCTTATGTAAATGAAAGATATGAATGGAGCACGGAATGGTTGTGTTTGCAGATGATACAGGGCTGCCTGGGGATAGCAAAGATGGTCTGTAGAAGCTACCAAATAGTCAGAAAGCGTTTACATCAGCTATGAAGCAAGTAATATTTGTCTCACACAGCTGTGTATTTGTGTTTGTACATATTCGTAAGCATAAGTACAAAGAGAGAGAGAGAGAGAGAGAGAGAGAGAGAGAGAGAGAGAGAGAGAGAGAGAGAGAGAGAGATTTAATAAAGCCTCGCCCTAATGGCTATATGGTTTGCACAAGAGAAAAAGGGAATGTTTACTCTGCTGCTAACGAAATCTAAGACGACTGATGAAAACAGAGCAGCAGCTCCCATCCCTCGTGAATCTGAGGAGACAGACGAGAAAGATTATCCCCTATTCATTTCGGGTACCAGAATATCCTGCTATTTACTTCTGCTTATATATTTTTTTCTCCTTTCCGTTTCTTAAATCTATAGTATCAACGATCGTACAGAACTAAATTTGTCATAAAGCTGTTTTGTGCATTAGGGAATAAAGTAATTTACTCTAAAGGGCAGTGGCGTAACTAAGGGGTTTGGGGGGCGGGGGCGGGGGGGTGGGGGGCGGGGGGTTGTGGGCGCCAGGTTGATCCGGCCCCAGCGGCAGTTTCCGGGTAGGCGGCGGCACTCTGGAATTTACTTAGCAGGTCTGGTCTGGCATAATTCTAGGTTTTCTATCATATTTCTTCTGATCGGAACACTGAACGGCGATTGATTTCTTGTTTTAGCTTTATGAAATGAAATAAATGACTGAGATATTAAGGCTTAAAATGTGTCTATAATTCTTGTCACTTTAGTACTTTCTAGCACATTCAGAGTCCGCCCGGAGCGCCACTAACGCTCGTTACGCCACTGCTAAAGGATAAAAGCTACTACAAAATATTCGGTAATCGCACCATCGACTACTTGGGATCCCATAAATACCGACTGACGACCCCATTCCAGCCAGAACGAACCCACCCTTCCTTGAAAATGAACCGACGATACGGTTGGAAATGCTGGATATCCGCTACGCCCTCAGAAATCGCGAAGAAAACACCCAAGAAAGACTAGTTTTAGATGTCGAGACTCGAAAGTCAACGGTCATTATACGCCATATTTAACTTATAGACGCAAACTAGTCACTATTCAGATCAATTAAGTTCCTTATCCAGATTATGTACATCGGCCAGCCCTGAAGAAAAGAAAATAGTAAGAACAATTGAAAAGATTTTATATAAGATCAGTTCCACTGAAGCTGCTATTCTTTTTAACCGGACACGCTGTTGTTGTTGAAGAAGCCAAAACTTCAAACTATCTGCAGGAAGCTTACATGGAATAGAAAAGTGAGATGTGACTAAGACTTGAAACATCTCTGTGAAATAATCATTCTCTTTTTATCTACTCTAAAGTAATTTTCATTTTTACATTTTATCTTTGAGCACGTAAACATAACTTTGCTCTCTCTCTCTCTCTCTCTCTCTCTCTCTCTCTCTTAAATACCGTGTATTGTACAAATTTATTTTTGTAAACTGCTCATCCACATGTCCAATTAACTAATCTACCGTACTGTGTTTATTTTTTGTAAGTAAATCTTTTACTGGTCGCTCTTCCAACAATAATACACTTGATGTAGGATATGTATTCTACTATTTCAAAATCCTTTTATCCTTCAAAAGCTGTATTCATTTGGAAGATATAAAAAGATTTTAGAATATTGTGTAATACTTATATTAAAAACAGATATGTACAGTTGACCAACGAGCTAGAGTTTTGTATCTCTAAAGAGTAGATCCTAAGAAATGATTCCTAGGAATGATTGATATTTTTATCCTTATTCTAAGAGTGGTTAGACTCGTAATTTTATTTTAACAAGCTAACACTCATTTAAGAAATCCAACAATGTATAATAAAACAGTTAATTACAGCAAATGTTAAATGAAATCTTTGAACCAACTGGGAAAAATATGCGAAAGACGAGTGGTAATAAACTGTTCAAGAGTGGAAACCTCCTCGATGTGTGCGTGATTAAAGATTATATCTCTTTTAATGTTCTCAAAAGTCCCATATCTTTGTTTATTAATTGAAGCAGATATTAATTACTTCATTGATTTACATTATTTATTCGCTTTCTTCTTTTATTCTAGTCCATTTATTCAAGTTTCAAGGATTGAAGAAATGTTAATTCACCAATGGTCTTGCATTTTGACGCGCAGCATTTAATTACTTAGCTAAATTGTCCTAGAAATGAAAAATATCTCTAATTCTGAGTTTGAATGAAGAGAGTAATTAACTTTCAGAATTAGCTCGTTAAATTAATGTTTATTTGATTAATTAGCTTACACTTTATTTGAATACGAGCGAACAACAAAAATAAAATGGAACGCGAAATTAGTGAAAATTATTAGATTAACTGTCTCATGATAGCACATCATTCATCAAGAAGATTCCTTTCCCTTTGACCAAAATATGTATTATGCATTAATGTTCAGAGACTGGACTCTCCTGATGAGATTCAGATAATCGATATGTCACAACATAATCTTCCCTAATCTAAAATGATGTTAGGGTGCCCAGTCCTACCCAAGGGATATGCATATCTCTTTAGGTCATTTTCTTTATTTTTCATGGCTCTGAAGAGAGAGAGAGAGAGAGAGAGAGAGAGAGAGACGTGTCTTCCCTCCTCTAATTCTATTCCTATCTCTACTATCTGCAGGTCAGGAGACCGACACTGTCATATAGATTATAACAAGCACACAGACGTGAAATCCTCCTGGCATAAGTAAACAAGCAAAAGATAAACAATTTGAATAGAGGGTTTTGCTGAGATTTTTTAACGTTTCACTGAAATAAATAGGTTTAAATGATCAAGTTCTGGCAAGCTCTGTTTAGCACATTTCAATACGATTTACATAAATGAAACAATACATATAATAATCCCAAGTATTATGTTTGTATGCCTCGCACAAAAACTTTCCAAAGATGATAAAAGACGAAAACGTTTGGTTTCTTTATATAAATTTCAAAGAAAGGCTGGATATCTTTATAAATATAGTTTTTGAACATGTATGAAAGTATATTCCACTCCACGGATCGCAGTTTCATATAATCCTCTGTAAAAGATGGAAATATTAGGTAATAAAAAAACAGTTACTTCACTCTGATAGTCTCTCATGCGGGATTGTAGAGAACTTTTAATTATCTAGTGCTGATCCATTCAGTTCATAATAGCAATTAGCAAATATATATATATTATATATATATATATATATATATATTATATATATATATATTATATATATATATTATATATACATATACATATAACATATACTATATACATATATACATATATACATATATCATATATACATATATACATATATACATATATATATAGTATATATATATATATATATATATATATATATATATATATATATATATATATATATATATATAATTTTGCTCCGGAGCTAATCCGTAATGACCTCAAGAGAACGGTAACATATTTCTTGTTATTATTATTATTATTATTATTATTATTATTATTATTATTATTATTATTATTATTATTATTATTATATTTATTATTATTATTATTATTATATTACAGAGAAGTAATATAATTATGGTGTATCAGTTTGTCGGTACGTTTTCAGTTACATTGTCTTGTATATAATTTTATCTCTAGTACCAAATGTTAGACTGCTAGAATAACCTTCGAACTAATCTGATTATCACGATATTTAATAATTAAAAGTTATTTTTGCCACATGTATGGAAAATGTCATTCATTATAAGAACATTTCAAATCTTTGCTTACTAGAAATAGTTAATCAAATATTATGGTACGAAATGGCATAAAATATTCTGCTGTATTCTAGAAGGCATAAATGCTTTCGAAAATTAAATACAGTTAATGTTACGAGAGACGTTTCACTTCCCCAATGAATAAATTTCATAGCATTCAATGACTACCCTCTGCTCATAGTGAACATTTATTCAGAGAATAATTTTCCCTTAATAAAACATGTAGAAACTAAGTAAAGATTCCCATTAGTTTCTACTGAAATTGGGATAAATAGAACATGTGAATATTACAACAGCTGAATAGAATTCACTGTTCCATTTGAAGCTGACAAAATTGCCAGAAGGAGTTGATATAGTTCATCATGTTCTCTCTATTTGTCTTTTTAAATGTTTCATGGGCACTTGGGTTTTTCAGAGAATATTTTACTTTGTTTTCTTTTTTGTATAAAATTAATTTTAGCACAATTTTTAAGAAGATATAAAAAATGCAAAGAAACAAATACGTCGAAAAAAAAATGGTAATAAATCTGGGAACAAACGTTCATTTCTACTTATTTTTCATATTTTTGTCTTGTTATAAGCACCATAGATATTACAGGAACTTGCCTAGTTTTAATACTAATGTTCAAGGGAAAGTAAATAATAAAAACTAGAAAATATATACCATTGTGAGTGTAGAAATCATAGAATGATCATGTACTTTATATCTAATCTCTCCTTTAGGCCGTGACAGTGACAAATAATATTTTAATTACTAGAAAGAAGCTCTATGATCTTAGCAAGTAAAGTCATGAGTGGGCTTCATAGAGAACAACGGGTGTTGAGGCAGGTAAAGATTATTGTGAGAGAAATTCTTAAAAAACTCCAAGGGTAATAGTTTAATATAATTGAGTTACATTTTATTCGAGGCAATAATTTGTTAAATTTTGGTGTCTAACCAACTTTGGATCTGATACCAGGATTTTTTAATATTGCCTCTAAATATTAGCTTTAGTTGTATGTAGAGTAGAGTAACAATAACTTTCCCTTGTTTGTGAATATAAACATTTATCGCACATAAAATTATGCCCCACTATTATTAAAGAAAAACTAAAAGAAAAGTTTTTTGACAACCACATTATTTGCTTGTTAGAGGCTTGCAATATCTGATTATCCTTTTGTGTTCTGAACATGTATAAAATGTATGACTGATTTTGCTTATGTTGCAGATATAAATGAAAAAAAAAAGTATTTCATTAATAAATTACCAACGATGACAACACCCTGGTGGGTATTTTCTAGCAACTATAAGGGTTCATCAACATGCCTTTAATCATTTTTGGCTCATGACAAAAGATACGAAAATCTTATGCACATGTCCCTTAACAGTCATTTCCCCTACTCTTTTCAGATCATAATCATTAAGAATGGTTTTGACTTTTTCATCACCTTCAGCCACTGGTGGTTATTTGGCCGTGTAACAATATCTAAGAATCTCATTTTCAAAAGATCATTTGTCTAGAAGAGTATGTTTTACTGACCACTTGAAACAAAAATGACTGTCAATGATAAGGTGAAAAGAAGAACAAAGGCCATAACCGTCTCACAGGAAAGACTGTAAGGAATCGTCTCAAATGGTGATGAAAGGCGTCAGTTTTATGGTTTATTTACCTATCATGCCATGTATATCAACAACAACCCTAAGGCATCTGATTTTCATATAAGAAACGTTGTGCAAATATTCAGGAAAACATCAGCAGGAAGGAGAAAGGTTGGTCTTATTTCTTTATCAATTATTTTTAAAATAAGAAGTACACTGACTTATGTGGAGTACTTGCATAAAGTGAGCAGACCTAAGTTTTATCAGTATGAAATTTATCAGCACGACTGCAGGATATATCTAGAGCTCTCTTTACATGGAGAGCATAAAACAACTTAAATGTTTACCTGTCAGCACATGGATATATTAAAGATGCCTCATTCTTCGTCAATAACCGGACCATAGCTTTACCAAGAGGGAATCTATCAGCCCGACGAGAGGCTTTATCTAAAGCTCTCTTGTATCTTTAATCATCAGAAATATATAATATCTTATTCTGGACTTTTGAGGTTTAACTTTCTATGGAAGCAGCCAAAAACTAATTAGTTATCTGGAATTATTTTAATATCACTGGACTCACTATCACGGAGGTAATTACTGATAGAGTTATCCAGAAGATTTCGTACACCATTCAATAAATTATTCGTCATACACAAATACGAACGAACTTCCTTATATAGTAAGATTACCAATCACATGACGAATGATCTCTAAATAAACAAGCGGATAAGTTCAATAAATACGGACTTGTACGAAACATTTGGAAACGAACACTGCATTAAACAGACGAAAAGAGTCAAATGGAGGATAAAACAATTATGATTTTAAAACATTTGTAGAAGTAGTTTTTCCTTTTATCTCTATACTTGAAACTAAAAATAAGTAACTTGCCTATTTTTCATAAGCACGCTAAAAAAAGCACACAAACACTTGTGTGAAAATATTTTTTTTTTAACTATCTGATCATAAAGAACATCCGGGAAACCAGCACCGTCTGTCTATAAAAAAACCAACAAACATAGATTAATTTCTGAAAGTGAAGAGTGAGTGCCCTGAACAATATAAGGATATCCCCAAAGCTTACGTCAATAGGGCTTTTTCTCACAGCTCCTCATGGCAAAGCACACATACACACACACACACAATTACAGATGATATTCTAAGTACTTATAAGGAATGGGTACTCCAACAGGCAAATAGGTTTTATTACGAATGCCCTGAAATATTGTTAGAACCAAACACCCTCTCCACACAGCCACATCGCCAAAAATCAAGTTGTATTATGATGTCTGCATGGACAGCAAGACGATGACTGTGCCATCTGTACAGCCATCAACACAAGAAAGTTAATATAAAAATATAGTGCCCCAACAGGAAAATTTCTGATCTAGTGATGAGTATCAACCTGAACTTCCAATATATAGTCTGAAAATAACCAACTTGTTGTACCACTTTTAATGCCTTGTCTGTAAATGCCACAGCAAATAAGAGCACTATGATGCCTATATCCAAACAACATGACACCTAGATCCATAACACTAGTATGAACGAAATTGACAGTGTACCAAACAAATAGCACTTGCTTTTCGTGTCCTCTACAAGATGTTTTCCTTCCGCAACCCCATGTAATGCTAGTGACGCTCTTGATATACACTGCCAGTCACCTAGAGGAAAGCCTCACCCTCTGCCCCATAACCAGCTTTTCCAGATAGTTATGGCAATATGAATTTCATAAATAAAAAGCGGTTTGTGTCTCATGATCCTTGGTCAATAATGTAGTGACCTTTTGTTAAGCTACAGATACAGCCGTTTCCATTTGCACATGAAGTTAATATATCTTGAGTTTTTTAATGTACTAAATTTCCACCACCATAATAACAATACTCCCCTGAAACTGGTAGAAATGTTGAACAAATAACTCTATGCTACTCCACAACATCCTTTATAAGATACTGCTGCTACCCGATGGATTGTCTTCATTAGACCTTGACCGAAGCTGATGTTGCAACCCACTATCTCCTTTCTTCGCCTCACCAGAACCTGATCCAAGCTGTTCGTACTAATCTGCCTTTTCATTTTTGCCTGCATGTAGTTGTACCAGTAAATTATACACATGACTTCTTTACATGTTTCTCTTTCTCTATCTGTCCCTTGTCTGACATTGAGAAAAAAATCTAGGTTGTTTAATAGAACATGTTTGAAAAAGCACCTTTAGTTAAATAAGAGAAACAAAACAAAGGATGTAGCACATTAGATAAAGACAGGCATAACACACTAGCACAAAATAACCAGGAAAAGAGTATTGAAGTTAGTACTTTTCAGCCTATCACACACTTGCCAGTCATGTGGAAATTTCTAACGGGAATCTTGGGTGAGAGACGAGACTGTGCAACTACTATGATGTGAGAAAAACCAAAGCTAAAGAACAGAAAGGGGGCCACTATAAATGCAAAGGGAACAAAGATCATCTTCTAGTGGATAAGATGGCACTGAACAGTTTTGAGATAAGGAAAACAGACCAGTTAGAACATGGACTGACTGTAAGAAGGCCTTGAAAGTGGTCTCTTACTCGTGGTTGGTTCAGTCATTGAGGGTTAATGGAGTTGCAGACAACTAAGCAACCTTGCTTTTCAACACAGTTCTTCACTGGAAGAGCCCCTAACAATACCAGGAACTACAAAGTCAGAGAGCAAATACCAGAAGAGGAATCTTCCATGGCGATTCGCTTTCAACACTCTTAATCCAAGTCTCACTGATACTGATGAAAATGTCCCTTGAAAAAACTAAGAGTGACTACGAACTTGGGAGAAAGTGTACAGCTATCAATTACCAGACGTTCATAGATGACATCAGCTTACAAACGAAAAGGCCAGTAGCCTGTATTTTATTTTACAGAAAGTCTCGATCATGTTAAATAGGCAATTGCAACTGTAACCAAAGGTAAAACTATTCTGAGGGAAGGAAAGCAATTCCCATGCAATAGAATTGTTGAAAATATAGACCGGGCTCTTATTAATAAGGTACTTCACCCAAGAGCCAATAATCAAAGTTCTACTTAACAAGAAGAAAATACGAACAGGAATGCAAAGTGTGAAGGACTATATCAACATCAAGAACAGAATACTTGAAGAGTACCTAAAATGAAGAGAAGATAACCGCTTGGAATGAGAACTTACCTCAGTTGACGAAGAGTAAAATAAGAAGAAGTAATGGGATGCTGCCAAGGGGAAAAATGGTAGACAAACAAATGCATTGCCAACCACTGAGGCTGATTCAGGCTGTAGCTGTAGGTAGCAGTTGTCAATAGCTGACTAGGAGTGAGTTTAAGGCGACTAGTTATGTGATGACAACAAATGACAATGTACTACCTGCCAAAAATGAAATAATCACATATCAACATCACCCGTGTGCCACAATTGTGAACAGAATATGGAGACCATGAATCACATCATAACTGGATACACAACTTAGATCAAAGTTAATATGAGAGAAGGTATGACACTGTTACAGTTACCTAGGCCTTGCACTTGAAGATCTGCAGAGCAAATAGCCTGCAGCATACAGAGGAGTAATACACTACAAATACCGAAAGAATAAGTGCTGTGATACAGGTTCGAAGTCCAGACGTAACCCTAGTAAATAAAGCAATCTAGAAAGTATCCTAGTTAGATGTAGGCAAACCATGGGGCACAAGAGAACAAAAGCGGAAAAAAGATAGTAAAACGTTGACATATATGTAAGGCTACAACTGGCAAAAGATAGTATAATTAGGAGTGCTGGATTGCTAAGAACACAGGCTAGAGGAAGTCAGATCCTCAAGAAGTAGTTTGTAACCCACATCCAGACTCGAAGATATTAACTTAGCAACTTTACGAATGAATGATGTTGATAATATTGAGAATAGAAATAATATAAAACTGAGAACAGAGAGTGAAGAAGTTAAACTTACTATAATTGTCCATCTAAACTGACCATAATTTTCCATTTTAATACCGCGTGCAGATAAATAGAGATCGTACCTCTTCTAGTCAAGATACATGTAATAGTAGCAGCAAAATTAAAGTCCGCCAATTTATTAGTTACATGAAAAATCAACTGAAAAAATAAAGTGGTATAGGTTTACTTTTTTGTATAACATCTGATCATCTAAAAATCTCATTTTCTAAATAGTACTCTTAAAATTGGAATGTTCTCCCTAACTTTTGGTAAAAGCTGAATGTAGATCAACTTCAAGCAATTGTAGAGCCCAACTCCATGGCACTAAACGGAACAAACACTAAAATACTTCATATTTATACAAAATACCCGTGCTGTGCATTGCTTGATTTTTCAGCGGGCCATGGCCATTACACGTAAATGCGCAAAATAAAAACTAAACTTTCCGTTTTCTAGGCAAACTGTATCCTCAATCGAAATACCTAACAGTCTGACAAGCGCGCTTTCACCCAACAAATCTCATCCGAATCTCTGGTCTGCCTTGAAATCCATTGTGAGCGGATATTGCCACTCCCTCCACGCTGTTGTCGAATACAGCCCTGGGTGAAGAAATAGCTCTCCATCGCCTTCAGGGAATGAGTACTTCGTTATTCACGGTGGCTCGTTTTAACCTTTTAAAACTAATACTTGGTATTCCATTTTAAAATTAACATTCGAATTTACCTTGAAAAATTAACAGTCAGTTTTTCCTTTGAAAATTAACAACACATACGTCCCTCTCTGTTACTTAATTCCTAAAATAGACAGAAAACTGTGAGGGGAGAGTAGTGATTATTTTACTGCTCACTAATATTTTGCTGGGGAATTTATACTATTCCGTGTTTTTTTTTTGCACTACCTCTATTACAAATAATATTATTATAGTGCAACTTCATATTGTCTCTACATATTTCATTAAACGAATACTTTTTTCATGTCATTTTTCTAACACCAAAAGAAATCAACAGTTCATTTTTTTGCAAGAAAAAATATCTGAAAATTATTTAACGGCGTCTTCTGATCAGCTGAAATAACACCTTGATTCGTTTCGCTGAACGTAATCCAATATTAACATGATTCATTTACAAATCTGCCAATTTTCGCCCATCGTTTTCTGTAATAAAGAATTACTCTTCTCTCAATACTTCATAACTTTCACATATAGCTACACGTTTAATTTTAGAGATATCGCCTTTTAAAGATTCTCATTTTAATTCAGTGATAGATTTAATGTTTGCATAATTTTGAAATTACGTACACTCTTATCATGAGGAAGAGTTATGAAAGGGGAAAAAATAATAATGCGCCTTATTATGTAATAGCAGGTGTAAACAGTAAATAGTTTTATAAATGGCAAGGCAATATCACATAGTTAAACTTTATAACGGCGTTACTAAATTTTTTTTTCCGCCACAAGTACAACACTGCTCAGTCTGCAACTTGAGAGATACCCTTCACTGCCCAGACATCTACTGAAACATATCTGGAAGACGTCATCACCCTCGCGAAGGAGTCAAGGAAACAGCAAAACTGTGTAATGTCACGATATTGATGACACACCTCACAATTTCCAGCTGACTCTGGTAACTGGAAATGTTGCCCATTAGATATTGGTTTTCCATTTCATTTCCCCACTCCCCTCTCATTTCATTCTCTATTACATTTTGTATTGTTTGATCATAGACCTTCCAAATGGCCATGGAAATTGTAATTATGGTCATTTTTACCTTTAGAATTGTTAACCCTCTATATGATTATCAAAGATAATATGACGCAATGATCTGGTCTTAGAAAATTAGTTGTAACCATCTGCCTCTGGGTTTACTTGCAATTAATGGTGATTAGTTTTATCCTTTGCCTACATGATTAACTCTTTTTTTTTTTTTTTTTTTTTTTTTTTTTTTTTTTTTTTTTTTTTTTTTCTTTTGGGGGAGGGCTAAAATCGCCAAAACATATGTTTATTGAATATGAACTTCCTTCATCATGCAAAAGTTCTACTCTCTCTCTCTCTCTCTCTCTCTCAAAAGTATGCGCGCACTGGTTTTGGCCTTCAAAGTAAGTTGAGGTTACATTCTTCTTTTTTGCCTGTTACATTTTGCAATTTGTCAATTGTTTGGATAATTCATCTGCATCAGGCCCATGCGCTCTCATGCAGACCTCATGAGATTTCTCAGAAAACTTGTGCCAGTTAGTCATCATCAAGGAAGGGCGGTTTAAAGATAATAATTACTCATTATAAAAGCGTTAACTAAATTCATTAGTCAAGCTCCTCCCTTTCCAAGCAATCATAAATGAGTCCAACAGGTATCCAGAATCCATGACGTACTTAGCAGATAATCATTATGGATGACAGAATCCCTAATAGCGGTTTCTTTCATGTGAAACCCTAGTGTTGCTCCTAACCCTGGAAGTTCCCCTTACCACTTGACCGCACCTTCTCCCGATGGGACAAAGAGAAAGACACCCCTGAGGCTCCCTCCATGCGTCAGTTGGAACTCCCTTGGGTTACAAAGCCTTAGGTCTTTCGAAGGAGTCGAGGAAGAAGCAAAATCAAAGCAGAGGTCTTAAACAAACATATTATGATATGCCTAACCACTGTGAAATGAATTTTGGGTATTCGAAATTCTGTATATGATATTGCATCAAATTTCAATTTATCTCTCTGTGTGTCTCTCTCTCTTTATTCTCTTGTACATGGTCTGCTCAAGTACATAATAAAGGTCTATCTTTGGCGTTTCTAGATACCTGAACTCCAAAAAAAACCTTCGAAAAGAGCAGATGTCATCGCAAAGTCTTTGCATGATTTTACCATAATAGTTCACAATTCCTGGCTGTTTGTATTTAGGTATAAGTCATTTGTCCCTGTTGTTGTTCGTCGATTATGGTGGTAATTCTCCATTGTATTTACGAATAATTTTTTATCAAATGTTACTGTATTATCTTGATTTGTCGTATATAAGTCTCTATCCCTTTCTAGGTATTGACAGTAAATTGAGGTCATTCCCGTCTTCTTTGTGTGTCATACTTTGCAACTGCGATTGCTCACTGGCACTTATCAAAATTATGTTCGATGAATTCATAACGTGAAATTAAGTAACAGTTAACAAAAATCCTTTACTGGCCCTTAAGTGCAGTATAATAAATGTCTCCATTTTGGTTAACATTTTCTTTGGAATACCATCCTATATAAAAAGGAATGTTTCATCGTCACAGATTGTCAATCTCCTTTTTAATATACTATGTTGTAAATTTTGAGAGACGTTTTGATTGTAGTCCTACTTAACATAGCACGATCACTCTCCCCTCCAAATATACCACGGCTAAACTATGAATTTAAGTGAAGAACTTTTCTAAGATCATAAAATTAATTATGTAGTTCATACCAGTTATTACACCTTTTTAGTTATTATTTACAAATAAATTTTATATGGCGATTGCTTGAAATTATAGGCAATCAAAATTCCTGTACATCATTTTTACTCTAGACTGACATACAAGAGGAAGATTTTATTCTCTCGGTACACCTTGTAAAATCAGTTTTATCTTTGCTTTCCTATTTTTAATTTGTAAAATGAAACCAAATCTGTCGAATAACTTCTTTGTGAATCTTCGTCTATATTAAATTGTTGTCCCCTGTAAGCACTGTGTAGCCTACCCGTAGTAAACTAAATGTGAATTACTTAATACGTATAGACATCCAAGTAGGAAATAGCGAGATCACACATGGTAC
>NC_061110.1:33348449-33350949 GCF_015104395.2 Macrobrachium nipponense | reverse complement strand
AAACATAAAGGCATTCACTGTACTTTGTAATGTGTGCACCACTAGAATTGGTGAGGGTGTAACTGCAACCACTGCAAAAACATTCGTCAAACTTGTGATGAAATAGACTCCAATAGCAAGAAGCAGAGGACCACTTTCAAATCCCATAAGGTGTTCGACAACTTCATCCATAATAATGAGAAACTGACATAAACTGTCGACTTCAATTTGATTACGACTCGAGTATTCAGGACTCATGTGGTTGTGTCGACAATTTTGTTTTCTGAAGCCAGTGATGTTGGTCGGTACTCCACTCAGTAAAGAAATCTCTTTACATATCCTTGTGTTCCTGTGTGGAGGCTGTGATGGTAAGTTGATAATGCAGCTTGCTGTCGAAGTTTGCACAACCCGGGGTACTGGCATCCAGTAATCAACCAGATTCTGCATTTCCTGTCTTAATCTCAAAGCAAGTGTCTTGCATATGGAATATATGAGGCCCCTGGCTGCCATCCCACTTAAGGGAACATAAACAATATACGCAAATATATTTAAGGCCTTAAGGTATATATCCCTTTCGGGTTCCGTTTGACAGATTAAATATATCAAAATGAAAACACTGAAGTACGACAGTGCCAAGGATGAATAGAGGTAGGCAAACGGTCTCTGTATCAAACCTTTGCCACAGAGAATTTCGCGCTCAAATACCTTCAGGAGGAAACCAACTTCACTGCTGTAACGAAGTAAATAAAATTGTTGAAGTACTGCAGCTAGATGAAAACTGTGACTACATATTCTTCGCAGTATGTCGTTAGTAGTGATCTTTAATGGTCTTTCAATGAAGATGTCGATTACCAGCGACGCAACGAGAATACCACAAATTAAAACTGACCATATGATCGACAGAATATCTCGCTTCATTGCCAGAGTTTCTCTCCTAAAGTGGTTGATTTCCGTCCACTGCCTGTCACGTAGATATGAGCTTCCAAGGAAGCATTTCCCTTGTACCAGATTATACGGAAAGCCCCCATAGAGCTTCATCACTATCAAGGGAAGGGTGATTGGATGGCGATGTTGATCGAACATGGTAAACCGGCAAAAGCTGACAGCCGAATCAGTATACTGGCAGAAGACTGAGATAATAAGAACAATGAAATACGACTAAAACTGCCTTCGTCTGCTGACTCCTCTCTCCCACCAATAATAACGCCGATCTGAATCGGAGCTGTGGAAATCGATGAAAGAAGGCGGAGTTCTTATAGGTATTAATGTTATCGGTCTACATAAAAGCAAGACAGACTTAATATTGTTTTGGTCTTGCCAATATTTACGACGCGATTAGTGGACGATTAAGGGAAATGAAGTGTAAACAGAAGCGTTCCATAACAATAAATGGATGAATAATGTTGTGGACTACCATTAACATAAACACAACTTTTAATTATGTCTGTAAGTTATGTGATAAGTGCTGGAAAATAAAAATGGTCTTGTTGAGATTAAAACTTTGTTGTATTCTAGAATTTACCCGATTCGATAAGAGGAGTATTAATTTTTATTTCCCGTATAATATTTAACACTGGACGAACTTAGAGCAATTCTGAAACATATGTAACTGAGTTTATGGATCCCGGCTTCTTAACATATGGTAAGATACATAATCTGCAAGAAACATATGGCAGAATAGTAAATGAAATAAAAGAATAACAAATGGTAGAAAGTAACAGCCTCGCAAATATTTTTTATGTCCTTATTACCTAATTTGCATTATATCCCTTTCGTAATATTCTTATCATTTTTTTCGTTAATACTTTATGTAATCAATTTTCGTGCTATTTCTACTATCTTTTACATTTTCATTTTACTGTACTGTTCTATGCCAATTTATATTGTTCTCCATGTTTTTACTCTTTACAGAGTTTTGAAAATGACACGAGATGAATATTGAAATATAATCAGATTGTGACAAAGAAAAATAATTCTGAAAATAAAAAAGATCTAAAAATAACAGAAATGCAATAGCTATACTTGGGCAATAATAGAGAAAACAAAACGTGATCCTACCTTGCTTGACACTTATGAGTTTTGCGAAGTCAGTGCAAATTATCTCCATTTGAAACCTTTAAGCAGCAGACTGGAAACGAGTCACTTGCGCTACGACTGCTCCTGAAAGAACAGGAAGAGAGGATAGCGGATATGTACATAAAAGCAATGGTAAAAAGCTAAATTTGGAACCAAATATAATATATGAAAAGCATTTTCTTTCACTGTTTAATTTCACTAACAAAAGTAGCAGACATCATTTTCCCTTTTGGTTCCATTAACACCTTGAAGGCATTTGAGATCCAAAGAAAGTTGTATACTTAAATATTTCATTATTATAAATCTTCATCCACAAATCATGATTTATTTGTAGTTCATTTCTCATGAAAAGGGTAATATATTAGTTTTACTTAAATGAACCTCATTAATTGGAGAAAATAAATGAAATAATAAATCAAATAAAAAATAAAACAATTGAAATACC
>NC_061110.1:33310949-33343449 GCF_015104395.2 Macrobrachium nipponense | reverse complement strand
AGGTAACAAAGAAGCATATGATTAATTTTTTATTGTGGGGGGGGGAGGCGCTGGGATTGTAAAGGGACCTGCGGGTCAGAAGTCCTTTAATATCTACCTGAATATAGAGATAGATGCAATATTCAGACAAATCTTTGAAGCTTATGTCAATCAGGAACTTCTGTTTAAGTATATGGAGTGAAAAATAGAATGGATATTGCATTCAAAATGATAAAGAATCTTCGGTAATAATGTTTTTTTTTTCACATTAATCATTGAAATTTTTTAAAAGATTTCATTGAGCATATTTATAAATAGCTTTCTACTGCCTGCATACTAAATTCAACGAATAAACGTGGATTTAATTATGAAAACTTAAACAAGTTATATTTCCACTCGAGAATATAAGCATTTTAACTCAAATGGACTCCCATTTCCTTAAAAGGAAAAAAATCTAAAACAATTCAATACTCGTGAATTTTGCTATAAAATCAAATGAACCAAATAACTGCAAACGACACGTGTCTCAGTCGAAATGGATTTGCTTAATCATGCCACAGTTAGCCATCAGTTTTTGGCAAGGTTATTGATGAGACAAATCTGTAACAAAAGAATGGATTTTAGTCTGGCCTGAACTGGAAGGGATCCTCATGCTGGGCTGTCACATATTTGTGAGATTTATATTGTGAGAGATACTCCAAATCAGTCATTAAAGACAAACCTTGACAAAGGATGAAAGATAGTATCAAGAAGCTAATCTCTAATTCCATAGGTCTAAACAGGATTATCATGAGGTCAGTTTTCAGGGATCAATCATTTCATATAGATCAGCGCGACGATTCATTTAATTTTTAAACACTAACAATAAAGTACAATGATTTAGGGTGAAAGGACCCCAGCAACATTTTTACCATTTAGAATTACCTATCACGAATTCCATCGCCAAGTGTTCAGTTATCTGTGAACCTTTTGTGTAGCTTAAAAGGATGTCAGGAAGAGGAATTTTCCCTGGACTCAGAAATATTCCTCTTTCATTATGAATTAGAAATGGAGGAATATTGTTTGTATATTGTAGGTATATTACTTTTTTATATTACATTATGGATGATTTAAATACATAACCCAAAATGCGGTGCAAGATAGAATGGAATATGAGAGAGAGAGTAAGCAAAGAGAGGAAAAAATTTAAATCTGATGGTAAATTTTATGAATCCAGGATGATAGCCACGTATAAGATGAAAAATTAAGAGCGTGAACTACATAATTATAATAACTGCTACATTTATATATATTATTCAACCTTTGACTTCCTGAACACTGTGACGCTGTGAATAAGAAGTATCCCTGTGTATAGGGATTTACCTACACAATTCCTAATTGTTGACAACATGTTGAGAACATTTGCTTACTTTAATTTTTAGTATTTAATCTTTTGCATTTCATTTGTTTTCTGTAAAACTAATAAAATTATCTTGAAAACCAGTCCTCTAGCATCAGTAGTGTTTATTGTATTTTAGGTTAAAGTTAGCTATGATCGTGCCTCTGGCACCGCTATAGGTGACAACAACACAGTCTGCCACAAGATCGTGGCTGAAAGTTTCATGGGACGCGGCTGAGAGCTTCAAACAGCATTATACGCGGTACAGACAACTCAATCGCGCTGAAGATACTTCGGCGCATTTTTTATTTGTTTAAAAGTTAAGATATCCTTACAGGAAAATGTCTATTTTTTTATAGAAAAAACGTAATTTCCTTAGAAGAGGCTCTCGGACGGAGAAATAAAGTCAGACCAAAAATAGCTAATCCCTCGTCTGTTTGCTTGTTTCAATGACGTTGCCAGTTATTGGAGTTGGTTGGAGTATCATCGCTGCTCATCCTATCTAATCCGCACCGCTCGGAACAATGAAACATTTCCGATGTTCTCATCAGCTATTGCACATTTGTAGATCTTCTGAGGCCCCTAAGAAGGAAATCATAAGAAAAACGAAAGGGAGATTATCTTGCAGCACTTTAATTCAGAACAGTTCCGTACTGTTTGATACCATCTTCTAAGTCTATTAGATTTATCATGTTCAAATAAGAGAGAACATAATTGTAATGAAGGATTTTGAGCCCATCAGCTGTTATGATGGTGCGTGTTTATTTTGCTTTCCTGTGCCCTGTGTTGTTTCCGCAGATTTTGAATAAAGCTATTCTTGGACCTTTCATAATAGCTTTTTTTTTATATTTTTAGAAAAGAGAGAGAGAGAGAGAGAGAGAGGAGAGAGGGGGGGGAGAGAGAGAGAGACGAGAGAGAGAGAGAGAGAGAGAGAGAGAGAGAGAGAGAGAGAGAGAATTGACAATGCAGTTAAAAATATACGCTACATTTGCAGAGAAAAACACTGATTGCAATGTTACCCTACTACAAAAATATTAAAGGAGGTTTTAATATTAGAAGAAAAACGTGCTACTGAATATATCAAAATACTGTACAAAAAAAAAATAATAAAAAAACTTGAAAAAAATTAAAACTTTTTTTTTTGATTAAGACCAGATATATAGACAGACAAGGATATTGCAAATCAGTTTTTCACAAACAATTCGTGAGTTTCAGCGTAACTGCCAGTACTGATAGATATTAAACTTTAAGTTGGAAACGAAACAAACGAATCAACCCACAAGCTCAGGTGTACACAAGGCCACAAGGTGACACTGGGGGGCCTTTTTCGAGGGAGAGAAAAGTTTTCCATTCGTAATAGCAATTATAAAATTGTCTGAACTGTACCCTTAGGGGTAACGACGTCAATGCACCTCGCGTAGTGCACTGTAGGCATTGCTTAAGGGTCTTTGCAGAGTACTTTCCGCTCCAGCTACGGCTTTTTTCATTCCATTTACTGTACCTCCGTTCATATCCTCTTTCTTCCATCTGCCTCTCCATCCTCTCTAACAATTTGTTCACAGTATAATGTCAGATTTTCCTCCTATTACGCTCAAATCTCCTTAATATCAGTTTCTCTTTCAGCGCTGAATGACCTTATAGGTCCCAGTGTTTGGCCAATGACCTGAATTCTAAATTCTATTCTCTCAGAGATCTGTAGGGTGAACGTAGAAAATCCACGGAAAAGCTTACAAAGAAAAAGTCTCAGTTATGTCCAGGGAAAAGTTCATAAGCAAGAAGGTCCCAGTTATCTATATATAATGTAAATAAAAACTTTTTATTTCTATTTTAATTTCAGTGACAGTTTATGGCTTACATACTGACACCATACTTATACGTAATAGCATTAAACAAACGTGAAAATGATGGCATGGCTTCAGTTCTCAAGAATAATAAAAAAAAAAAAAGGAGAGCACAGACATGAAAGAAATAGATACCCGAAAAATGTTTTTTTTTATTATTATTTCTATTCAGAAGATGAACCCTATTCATAAGGAACACGCACATAAGGTCCATTTAACTATTAAATATAATCTTCCAAAGAATACGGTAATATTCAATACAGAAAGAAGAGACCAGTTATTAGAATAAATATAGTAAATTAGCACACTAATAGATAAACAGATAGAAATGCATATAATTTATAAATGCCATGATTTAGGATAGTAATGTATTGGACCTTAAAATGAACATTTAAGGTTCCCGTCCCCCAACATCTTCAGGAAGGCTATTCCAAACAAACAAACATTGACACCCAATAAAAGTAACGCAAATCAGTAAAACTCAAACTTTTGTGAACCGACAATTTGCAGTCGCATTTCGTTGTTCTTGTTTGTTTTAATGCCAAATTAAAACCTGTTGTCTTCTTTTACTTCAGAAGTCAATTAATGTGATAAATTTCCAAATATCAGCTTAGAGTACTTGTGCTTTCTTATTATTATCATCATTAGCACAAGAAAAGATACTAACTTAGTCAGAGAAGCAGAATGTTTCAAACCAATGGGCCTAGTAGGGTGTACAATCTGATGGGTAACAGGTTTTATTAGGGTTTAGCTTCTTCAAATATACTTTGCCGAATGCACTCTTTCTAGTTAAAACTCGTGTAAGGGAGATTTACAACCACAAAAACGAGACTAATCCCAAGAGAGCAGCATGTTCTGCATAAACATTAAGATCTTTCAAGAGCAAAACACAGCCCTGTGGAACCCCAACGTTTACGTCGGTTTAGTTATTAAAGTATTCATCAACAACTAGCTATTCTTCATATTTGAAAACAATAAGATCTGTCTGTCTGTCTGTCTCTCTCTCTCTCTTTTGTAGCAGGAAGAAATATAAACACGAAGATATATAAACATAAGTACATGGAATTGAGCATCCTTACAATGAAATTTTAATGAAAGAAATGGAACTTATAATGAGAAGTTAATGATTAAACTTCTAATATACATAAAACTTAGGGTATATCTTTATCATAACCTTTAAATAACTTTCTTCTCAAAACAGTGTATTTTCGTGAAAGTGGGTACTTGTGTATGAGTGTAAAATAGAGTGAGAGAGCGGTAGACAGAGAAATTTCTCAATTAACATCCCAACCAGATAATAGTTTGCTCTCCTCCTGAACTTACGCCATTTAAAAATAAGTTTTCCAACGACTTCGTTAGAACAACCATTAATCAGCATTTCCAAACGATTAGCGAACATTTACCGTTAAGCCAAAGGATTTTTCCTCCTCTCGAACACTTTGCCTTAGAGAGCGCAATTGACAAAAAGATCTTTACCTGTGAAAACGGAGAACTCTCTTTCATTCCCGTTATTTACGCTAATTTGCTGGTGTTTTATCAGTGTTGTTTGTATAATTTCCGGTCACCGCGTCCTAAATACTTTAATTATTGTCTCTCCATTTCATGTCAGTCGAATTGGTATAGTGCAAAATTTTGTATTTCATTAAAAATTATCGATAAAACATATTTTTCCAAATACTCTTCGCTTGCAGGGAAGATATTTATTAACTTATGTTTAAGCATTTAAAACGTTACCTGAATTTCTCCTGTTAGTTTAAACATATATACAAAAATGCTGTCCACAACTGCGGATAGCTAAATACAACATACCTGTTTCACCTATATCGGGATTTCTTGTGTTATTTAGCAATATTAATCGTCTTCATAATATATATAGATATATATATATATATATATATATATATATTATATATATATATATATATATATATAATATATATATTATATATATATATGGTAACCCAGTTGTAACTTAATGGAAAACATGCCAATATAGAATATATATATATATATATATATATATATATATATATATATATATATATATATATATATATATATATATATATATATATATAAATATAAAGGGTAACCCAATTTTACTTCGTGGAAGCATTCGATTAGAATTTTCAATACCCAAAGCATTTACTTTTAAGTTGAGATGTTATTTTTTTTATAGGGACATCTATAAAAAGCTCTATATATCTGATCGATCTTGCCTGTCCTAATCATAATATCCCAAGGCCAGGAACACGGGGGTGGGGGGGGGGCGGGGGGGGGGGGGCGGTATGGGGTGCTTGAGCACCGGCCCTTTTTCTTCTACGTAGCTAAGGTGTTCTTTTTGTCAGAAATAACAATTTAATTGCATCTTATTGTGCATATATAAGTTGATTGATATTGGACAAAAATTTGTCAAAAGCATATTTATTTTTATATACAGCGATTTTATTATATTACTGTAGCATATATATACAGCGCAGATTTCATTTTCAGATGCTAATACAGTGCCCTTTTTACTACTTTAGCCCCTGCCCTTCTAAAAGTCTGTGCACGCCCATGTAATATCCTGTCTAAATTTCGAACAGAACATTGTAGCCATCACTGCTTATGTTAACTTGTTCTACTAAATTAAAGGCGTCATTCGTCAAATCGCTCTTTGGGTAAATAAAACACTGAGCATTCGTTAGGTGACGAATGCCTTCAAAGCATTCTTCAAGGATTCCTTGAAAGTCAAACAATCATGAGGGTTTCAGATATTACAAACAAGTAAATGTTTATTGCTTGTAAATACAACTGGATTTATTGGATTCCATTAGGAGTAGAAAAATATGCTATGCCTTCATCTACCAAACACTTCCATTCACTTTCAAAATAACTTTTTTCTTTCTGATTACCAAAACAGTAATTGCCAAAGCCGATCACATCCAATCAAAATCCAATCCAGTTAACTCAAAAGATATATTGTTAAAATCCCCTGTTTTTGGGAGGCTGCTCTGTAATTAGTTAATTATTTGCTCCAATAAGAGAAGACTGTATTCAGTTTCAGTTACAGCTGCCAATTTACTTAATTGGGAAGTATTCTACCCCCTTTGATAGGCTCTTCGGCGCTTATTTAGTTCAGTGTCATCCATTGTAAGTTGAACTCAGATAGGATATTAAAAAGAAAAAATAACAGGCATCAAATTTAAATAATGAGGTATACTAATATCTTTGAAAAGATAACACTATAATAAAGAATTGTGGGAACTGGATGTTGGCCTTATCAAACCAACATTAACACGACTCTAGAATCACACACTTCTAATTGCAAAACATGTCCCTTACACCTAGAGAAATAATACGTCACTAGCAGTTACTTAAGACGAATTAGGCTACTATATTACGAAATCCTATCAGTTATGGTATAACTTAGTCGCTATTTCTTAAGCCTAAATAAAATTACTGTATATAAAAGTAACTAAAGTTTTATTCTCAGGGCATATTGCAAAAATAATATAAGTACAGACAAATAATTTTCTACTTTCCAAAAAGTTAGTATTCATATACCTACGCATAAGTTTGATGAACTTTATGTAGTCTTTGAACCGCCTCTATGCGATGACACCATAAAGATATACTTAGTGACCACGCATTGAAAGTGGCACAAAAATGCACCGTATAATGAACATTTCAGCGTAAGGAGTTAACTGTGATATGATTCCGGTACAATCATGAAGGCATAGTTCGAAATAGGAAACTGCGGCATCGTTAAAATCGTCACGGGTGAGGATCATAAAGATATAAGCTTTACCCTGATTTTGGCATCAGAAATACTCAGGAGCAAAAGTTTTTGTTCTTTCTTTCCTTTTTTTCTTATCTGTCCTTCCGTCCTAACCCAACCCAGGAATTAATTTTCCTATAAAAAGGAAATTCTTCAACAACAACGTAAATCTTTGATATAAATATCCGTTTCCGTTCTTTTTTTTACTTTTCTTTATATATGTGATTTTATTTGTCCGAAACATATAAAGTAGCACAAACAGAAGGGATATATACATTAATTTTTCAAATCAGTTCGCTATTTTATACTAACTTAGCTAAAATTCATCGATATTCTTCGGTCATTTTATTTCACTTGGATGGAGACTGAACTTGAATAGAAAAGAGGATGAGAAACAATAGAATCATATCGGTATAACGTTGGACTGCTTGCATGAGCTATATGGCATGCTTATGAGAAGGTATTCAAGTTGCGATGACAGGTTCTAACGAAACAAGGTATTAATTAAGTCTTCTACCACATCAATGCACCAGTGAGATTCGTGACTGTACAGCCTTATATGTTCTTAGCACTGACTATATAATTTTGGTCCTTCAACCATTTTACAATATTCGTGACTTGTCTCTTAAATTATAGGTTTTTATATAATTAGCATTATTTATAAATTGTACACAAAACTTTGTGCTAGTCTTTATTTTAATTTCATGTCTTGAAATAACAATTTACAAACATTACAAACATAGCGATATGTTTATTCATAACATATAATGAAACTGAATCTAAATTAGGTGAAAGAAAGAAATAAGTGAAAACAATATATATTTGTTGCTATTGTAATGTTGGAAATTCAAGATGGAAATAGCTTTATTTTGAAGTTCAATAACCATATCTTTATTGAACTTAACGGTGAAACATGTTCACTCACCACATACGCACAAACACAAACACACACACACACACACACACACACACACACACACACATATATATATATATATATATATATATATATACGTATATATATATATATATATATATATATATATATATATATATATGTATGTAATATGTATATTATATATATATATATATATATATCTTATATATATATATATATATATATATATATATATATATATATATATATATATATATATATATATATATATACACTTCACTTCCAACGCCATATGACTCAAAAGGCCTATGTGACTGCAGTTTTGCCATTCATACCTTCCTCAAATTCCTTGAAGCATTTCTTCTCTATGTTCTTATTAAATAGATCTAGGTCTCCTTATGTCTCAGAAGAGTATATCATGGACTATGACATATTATTCTCTCAACTGTTTCCCAGGAGATAGACCCCAGCTGTCGCCATACCACTTTCATCACTCTTTCATGTATACATGGAACTTTATGATCTCTATATGGTTTCATTTCTAAGTGCCATACAGCTCCTTATATCCTTCTTGAATCTATATATCTAAATAGAGAAAACTTTCTAAACACTGCTTCATTATCATACAAGGATTCATGCCTGTAGAGCAATACAGGCAGTACCTGATTAAGTATAGTATATTACATTTGTATGCAATGTCAGTCTTTTTCATTTCCAGATACTAATCAGCCTGCCCATTGTAAATCTGGTTTCTTTAGTCTCACTAAATTCCAGCTAAGGAGAACGTTTAGTGAATATCATCATTCCTAAATATTTAAGATGCAATCACATTAAGTATGTTTACACTGAATATTATTGCATACCTTTGCTCATTGTCCTCATTATGTATGTTTTTGTAGATTGCTTTTGAGACCCCCTCTTTTGATAGAGAATGTATTTTATTATGCAAGCTTTGTCAATCCTGTGGCATTTTGTTGATTAAAACCATATCATTTACATATTATGCTTGTCAGGTTTCTGTCGGTAGTCCAGTTTAGACCAACTCTTTATTCTCCAGCTACTTTTTTATGAAGGCAAATATCAAAGGTGTCACTACACGTTCTTTGAGCACCTCACAGTTTACTGAAAATTCATTTTACAAGAACCTATGAACATTATATTTATGTGTAGTTCTTTCATGAACAATGTCAAGCAGCGTTATATGTAATGGAAATACCTTAGTGACAGCGTTACATATTTAATGGTAATGCTATAGTGGCATAAGACCTTCCATAACTCCATTTATTGCTGTACAATATGCCTTATAACAATTATGCCCTCATTACTCTTCATTAAATTCACTATGAAGACTTGCGTACTTAACAATGTCTACCTGAGCCTTAATCTTCTCCCTGATCTTATTTTTTTATTTTATTTTATTTTACTTATTTTTTTTTTTTTGCCATGTCCTGTTGTATGTTCTTTATTGTGTGCCAGCTCTCATCTAAACCAAATGTTCCCTCTTATTATCCCTTAACCCAGTATTTCGTTTCCAGCAGAATGGCACATATTTTTGTAATTAATCGATTCCTTATTGGTCGTGTGTCCTCATGCGATAAGGTTACCTACAACTTCATTTCTGTTTCAACTTCTATTTGCAAAATCTTCTTGATGTCCATCTTCAAGGAACTGTTCTGAATAAAACTTAGTGTGCAGTACCCAGCTAACTACGGCTAATAACAGTAACTGTCGCCAATTAGTTTTTAAATAATACCATGTTTTAGGTATGCTGAGTTGAAACCGATAAGCAAAGCACTTAGTGCCTTAAACCTATCAATCATTCTATTGAAATTAATGAGTGGTACTCATCCTGAACAAGACCGCAATTCTTGAAAAAGGATCTAGTTTTTACCTAAAGGGGTTGTCAATATACAAGGCTGTTAGGCCAGATGAACCTTGTGTTTAAAAAGAGCAAGGGACGCAATCCAACTGAAGGTAAGCACATACCCTAGTTATTAAGTTTCACACAAACACACACGCGCATTTATATATATATATATATATATATATATATATATATATATATATATATATATATATATATGTGTGTGTGTGTGTGTGTGTGTGTGTGTGTGTGTGTGTGTGTAGCTTTTTAGGTAACTGAAAACATTGAGCAAAATACTGGGAGTCACAGACTAGTTTGGTTTCCGGTTCTCTCTTCCAGCAGCCTCAATGACTCGTCTCCAGGATCACGGCTTCACTTCCTTTTACTGTCAAATGGAAAATTTTACCAGAGATATTTTTATTACTTACGATAAATGGAAACTGTGGGATTCATTCTTTTCTTTGCAATTGTTATGAATTCGAGAACTGGTTTTTGACAACTGTGAGTTCAATCTACAGTACCTGAGAAAGGAGACGCTGTAATTGGAGGTTCTGTGGTGCTCAGAGTCTGTCAGAAATAGAATAAATAACAAAATGTGTCAGCTAGGGAGGATCGCTCTTATTTCTCGCTTCTTTTCATGTGTTTCATATACGTTTCGGAGATACGAGGATTGTATGGGGAAAGGGAGGGGGGATGGGACGGGAGGGTGAAAAGGGGGGGACGGGAGGGGGAGGGTGAAAGAAAGGAGAATGGGCGCAGGGGTGATGGGAGGGGAGGGGGATTGTGAAAGAAAGGTGGACGGGGAAAGTAGGTTAAAAGAACGGAAGAGGGAATGGGAGGGTAAGGTATGGGGAGACAGAGGAGGAAGGTAGGGGGAGGGGACGTTATGTTCCCCTGTGAGAAGAAAATGAGAAGAAAAATAAAGACAATAAATTATATTCGTGTGTTTGTGTATTGGGTGAGGGGGAGAAGGCCTGTCTCCCTGCAACAACAGACAGACCATTATTTTTATCGATTACGCGAAATGCATTACAGGCAAAATGGAGGGGACCAAGCGAGGATCTGTCGTTAACAATTCGAAATCGTAGTGGCTTCATTGTGGGCGAACGTACCGCTGACTCCCTACCGTACGAAACTTCTGAAACTCAAGGAAACAATGGAAGTGTCATCATTAGGCCTAGTAGTTAAAACCGAAATGGTGGAATTATTTTGTTAGTGTATGATCATCTAAGTGTTTGTGTGCGTGTGTGTGTGTGTGTGTGTTTTCTGTTTAAACATGTTTGTGTTCGTACAGCGGTGGGCAAACCTTATCGCGAACACCCTTAAGTATGTGGTGAAGTGTTGTTGCCAATTCGTCTTATAATTATTGTCATGCAATACCTCATTTAAACCGAATTTATAACGAATTACGCCATCAACACGTTACGAAGCAGTCGCTAGAACGAATTCCGAAACGAAGAAGAAACAAATGAATTAATGAGGGAATTCGCATATATGTGTGTGTGTGTGTGTATACATTATTTCACAGAACTCTCATGCTAAATTTATCCGAATGCCAGGCAACATACTTTTGTGTTCTCGCCGCCTACGGTCCCACGTTGTTGAACCTTTAAAATTTCACTGGTGAGTCTATTCAACTTTTTCCTTGTGAAAGAGGGTCTCTGCTCTCTTTAGCATTAGATATAGCTCTTCTTTTGCAGTTCCTTTTGTATTGTCACCCCCTCTGGTTTCGACGCGATAATACTGAAGAAAACATTACTTTAAATATAGTCACCAAATTTGCACCAATGAATGCAAGGTATGGACATTAAATTTGTTTTACCTTCGAGCAGAATATTTAGATTTAATAAATAATATTTCTTGTGTAAAACTATACTGAAATGTATTGAAGGGCTGCTTAAATAAACAAACAAAAAATCTAACGATTAGCGAATTTAGACTTAAAATAATTTAGTAACGACTATGATAAGCGATCATGGATGAACAACCTCTCCTTTATAGATATGAAGCATAGATGATAAGTGGGAAAAGACAATAAATATTTGTAAGTAGATCGCGCTGGAACCCGGGCCTGCCCTCATGTCTCCCCTACCCTCCCGATCCCCACCCGGGCCGGACAAACAAGAAAGATCCACTCATCCATAAATTACTGGTTTTTCATTAGGTGCTGAGAAAATCGAGTAGAGACACCGACATAAAAAGAAAATAACATTATTAATTCTCATATAATTATTGTAAATGGTTTCAGATTGACAATGTCATGCTAAGTCTTTTATTTCGCAGATAAAACTGATAAAATTCGACTAATACTAATCAGACTTAATTCCCTCCTAGACATGACAGTGGATCACTTTGGATTTCAATTGATATGTTCTCTTGGGGTGACATCAAAAGAAAATGGAAAAGAAAATGGTATAATCTGACGAGAAACCATCAACTCCAGCAACCGTCTTGATGCGACGAGTAAGCAGCCAATAGCAGACAGTCCTGAACGCGCAGCCAATAAAAAACTTTCATAATTGTAACTATTGCATCATTCGTGTTCATGTCTTGAAATTCAGTTGTGTAGTGGCATTAGTCAGCTACTCTTCATTGTTTAAAGATTGCTCCAAAATAATTCTCATTTGTGCTCATCTGACGCTACATTCGTTTACATTGAAAAATAGAGCTATACTTCATCACGACGGATGGTCTCTAGTTTGTCAATTTTCCCTAAGTTGTATTTTAACGTATCTTTAACATTCCTAATCGTTCCCTGATCCACTCTTTCTGCCGAGAGCAACCAGATTTGATGAGAAGCAGCGCCAATATGCAGTAAATGTGCCTCTCTGTAGTACGTCTCTCTTCCAGGGGACTTTTATTTTCCATTCCTCACACTGTTGGACTGTGAAACAGTCTCCCCGAGGATGTTGTGCAATTGAAACTTCAAAAGTTCAGGCAAAGTTGAAATTAATCACTACCGTAATACTATTCTCCTTGCATTTAAATACATTTTATGTATTAGTAAGATATATTCCTTCTGTATTTCCTTTTACCTACTACTACTTCTTCCCTATGAACAACATATTCTTCGGAAGCTTGAATTTCAAGTCAGTAGCCCCTGTGGGCTTGATTAATATGAATAGGGTTCATCTTTTGAATAATAATAATAATAATAATAATAATAATAATAATAATAATAATAATAATAATAGTAATAGTAATTATACTACCGGTTTCTATATTATCGGATACCAGATATATGTTCATTTATTGATGAGGAAACTGATACTCAAATAATTAAAATTTCGACTTACAACTTATGTTTCCTAATTTTGAAAAAACTGGCATAGGTTCATTTCAGTAAGTAAACAACTTAGGTGTTTTTGTGAGAGACAGATGTTCTTCCTCATTCAGTTGATTTCCAGTCAGATCTGAGTTCTAAACCTATAGTAGGAGTAAAGTCTTTATTTATGCTACTTGGCCGGTTTTCTTGTAAATATCCAATGATGCCGTAAATGAAAACTCAGTTATTCAGGAAAAATAGATTCTTGTGACGAATCTATATTAAAAACATAAATGTGATGAGAAAAGATGAGAATATAGTTCTGGGAAGAAATGAAACCCCAAGAAACCGTTTTTTCTTAACTCTCTCTCTCTCCTCTCTCTCTCTCTCTCTCTCTCTCTCTCTCTCTCTCTCTAGGCGAGAAGATGTAATGTGGTTGCTTAGATTCACCACACAATATATATATATATATATATATATATATATATATATATATATATATATATATATATATGTGTACACACATATATATATATATATATATATATATATATATATATATATATATGTCACACAGATTTTATATATCTATATATATATATATATATATATAGATATATATATATAATGTACAGATATATATATATATATATATATAATTATATATATATATATATATATATATGTACTATATATATATATATATATATATATATATATCTATAGATATATTATATATATACATATATATATATATATATAATATATATATATATATATATATATATATATATATATAGTATATATATCAAACGTCGTTAACAAGACCTCTATTTTACTGCAGCTGCACCTCAGAAAATGTTTTCTTTTACTTCGTTATACATCAGAATTCCTCAAAAAAATCACTTGCAGCATTTATTTTAATCTTATTTTCCTACCCATTAACATTCCCAACTGATCTTATGACAACATAATTGAATTTTGTGTTCACTTAATATACTGCTTCAATATTTGTATCCAAAGTTAATTTTTTTCTTTTTAAGTTTCTCTGAATCCTATTATCATTTTAACCTTTGTCAGACCCAATTATCTTTTTTGTATTTGTAGTCATGTTCTAGCCTCGTTTTCAACTATTTTCCTACAAATAAGACTTGTCACTGTTTCTTAATTTGTTTTAATCTAGGTAATGAGGAGATAAATCGAAAGCAATTACTCGTACCACTCATTTTACCATTATATATATATATATATATATATCTATATATATATATATATATATGTATATATATATATATATATATATATATATATATATATATATATATATATATATATATATATATATCAGTCCCAAGTCCATTCTTAAGTATTTTCAAATGCTAAGTAACTGCAATAACGAAACAATGTGTTGCATGTAATTAGACGTCGCTTTAGGTACAGATATGTTAATATTTTACACGAGTAGAGGAAACTTTCATAGGTCCTGTGGAGAATGTTATACTTTGATCGTTATATGACCTTATTTCATTCTAAGTTTAGTTATTTTTTATCATAAATTCCAAAGCTGGTATGCGTTGTTCAGTGATTCTGTTCTAAAGACCCCATACAGAGTTCTCTCTCTCTCTCTCTCTCTCTCTCTCTCTCTCTCTCTCTCTCTCTCTCTCTCCACAAAAAACTTATATATTTACACATATAACTTATTATACATGAAGTTTCTGCTCTCTATAATATGAAAAATGAATTTTCAAAGGTTCCAGTGAGAGAGAGAGAGAGAGAGAGAGAGAGAGAGAGAGAGAGAGAGAGAGAGAGAGAGAGAACTTGGCTCATTTCCTGGACATTCTAATTTAATGACTCACTTCTAAGCTACCATATTGCCAATGGTTATTGTCAGCTATGACCATCGTGTCAACAAATGAGTATTTTTATTTTGATCAGGATGACTAAAACGAGAGAGAGAGAGAGAGAGAGAGAGAGAGAGAGAGAGAGAGCTGTCGCTGCTTACCGTCATTATTCATTTAGTAGTTAATCACATCACTCATTGCCATATTTGTCAGTTCAGCGCACAACGCCTTTTACAATTATCAATGGAACGGGTTGCATAAATGACACATTTTGTTCTAGTAAGATTAGGAAGTGAAGGTTCCAGAAGTACTGGGGCATCAAACTAATTTGTTGAGACTATGAAAACATTTTTTGTTCATCGGATTCACTTTTCTGTCACAGAGATCTGTGGAAAGGCCACTTTTAGATTTGCATTATAAGTACTATTTCGGTATATTGAAATGTTATTTTATTATATTGCATCGCTTAACTGCCCTATGCGTAAAAATAGTTTGGTTCCAGTTCAATTTCATAAATAGAAATGAACTTTTAAAACAATGCTTGATAGCTTTCAGTATTAAAATAAACAATAACATAAGGGCATTTGTGGAATGTCATTATTCATTTGGTATCCTGTCCTAGAATTGCAAATTAAAATTGGTGGCAAACAACAGTGAAAAGTAGGCCTGGATTAAATCACTTTCAAGATTTAATTTTAGAGAAATAATAAAATTGCATACGTATTTTCTTACAGTATTCTGGCTTTGTTTCATCATTTGTAATCCTTTTGAGAGTCCTAAGCAGAGATTAGGATTTTTACATATCCATTAGGAAAAAAACCTGAATAGTATAGTTCCTTTTATATACTTTCTTCATTTCCATAATTGAGCAAAGCTTCTCCCCATTTCTTTCATCTTCTTTATTACCTCGTTGTTCTTTATTTCTAGTTCATCTTCATTTATCATTAACACATTCTAAGAAAATAATGGGAATAATATGCTAATAAGATATTTTCTCAAAAATCTCATCATACTTTTTAAATCTTCCTTTGTTTCGCATTTCTCCCCGCCCAGAGGGGTAAATAGTACCTCAAAAGATACAGAATAAAAGAAACCAGAGAAATTATAAAAGAATAAAACTAACACACTGAAATGTAGGGTTTAAGAAGGGAAATATATGCAGCAGAAAAAGATAAGTCAGGGGCAATTCTTGGTACGTTCATGTTATCGCATACTATTTCGGGCTCTCGGAGTAAAAGAATGAGAAGAGATGAAACGTTGGTTCCGACTTTCCCTATTCACTTCCCTCGTAATAGATGCACATCTTGGATATGAAGATCTTTTACTTATTCCTTCTTTATTCTCTGCTACATATTTCACTTTTATTTCTATGAAAAAGAATGCAATGAAATCTCTTTCTCGTGTATGGCTGCAGGTAATTGCTGAAGAGAGGAATACCCACATAAGAGCCGGGAACACAGACAAACATGTATTATTGGGTGGAATTGAACAATAACATTCACAAAAAATCAGAGTATGAATAAGAACACAAAAATGTATATATTATTTACAAGTAAATGACGAATGATAAGGCACCGAGATCTAAGCTAAGACTAACATATCATTATCTAAACAATGCACTTCGACTGGAAGCGTTATATTTGAAACTATACATCCCCTTTGCCAAGAATGTGTGAGTTAACTAATTTTGATTTGGAAGGTGGCAGGTATGAATCCTATCGCTGTTGGTGGGCTGGGTTCTCTTTATTTGTTCTTTTTACTGCTTTTTCAATCTTACCAGCTTAACAGTAAATTACGAAAGGAGCGACAAGTGGTATATATATATATATATATATATATATATATATAGTATATATATATATATATATTATTATATAGATATATATATGTATATATATTTATAAAAAAAGTATCGAACGTTTTAGTCCGGTTTAGTCGGAAGGGGTAATCGGTGCAGAGGTATGCATAATTCTGTCAAAGGAGATTTGTCACTTTTCAAATAATAGAGTTAATAGTATTTTTAGATATTATATGATTGCTAGAGACGAAATCCCAAAACTGCTTTTAAAACGAGCATAATCCGCTCCACTAAATTAAATGACAGAGCAAAATACTTAATCACACACTAAGAATTTGGTCGAATAACAGAGAGAGAGAGAGAGAGAGAGAGAGAGAGAGAGAGAGAAAGAGAGGGTATGTGTGTGTGTGTGAGTTTGTGTGCGGATGAGACCCGGGTGGCCGCGGTGGGATTACTAATTTCTTGGAAACTTAATAGATATTGTTATGAGAATAACAGATTATGTGAATGACTGGCATACGGTAGTGAGTAGTGTTAATGACTCTATATAATATATATATATATATATATAATATATATATAATCTATATATATATATATATATATAAAATATACATATATATATATATATATATATGTATATATAATATATATATATATATATATATATATATATATATATATATATATATCATACATATTACATATATACTACATACATATATATAAACATACACATATATATAAACATACATACATACACACATCACATAATACACACACACACACACATCACACACACACACACACACACACACACACACACATATATATATATATATATATATATATATATATATATATATATATATATATATAGTATATATAATGACTGTGTGACCTTCAGAGCAAACCCTCCATCATATATACTGACTGCTAAATGAGTGGCCTGTTTGCTTCCATTAGGCAATTACTCTCTCAAATGAGCAGGATAAACTCTCTTAAGTGTCAGTCCAACACAACCTAGTGGATCCCATTAGCAAGACCCTGAGTACTTCCTAACAAGTACACTCAGGGCAGGGAGAATCCAAGGGCTTTATACTATTCTAAAAAGACCCAGAAGGCAACCAGGTTCAAGCTAGCCCATTCACCAGAGGACAAATCATGAGACAGAAATGAAAGAGGAGAATTATATCTTTGCACAGTTACATTTCTTTGCTCTTACTCCCAAGGGCCTCTTGAATCTCTTCTGGACTTTAAAGTTGGTAGTTGAGGCAGTCATACTAACATAACAGTGCCATGCATTTAAGCATTACCTACCATAGTAGCCTATGCATGAGCAATAGCTACGACCCCAGCTTGAGAGACTTCTACTGAAGTATGCAGATGAAAAAAAAAATCAGGTTACAGCTTTTGCTTCATAGTCAAATTATCCAGCAGGCCACAAGCGATGGAACACCAGTCTTCAATCCAATTTGGGCATGGAGGGAGGAATGAACACTGACCATCCTTTTTCAGCTGCCTCTCGGAATTTTAGCCGTCGAGATAAATCTTCAACCGGCATTCTGTGCGGAAGAAAGGGTCATTGAAAGGATGTCAGAGTGAAAATAAAGTTCATACCCTCGAAAGATCACAATAAAATCTTTTTGAATGTGTTCCTTGTCAACGCAAACTTCCTCTCTGAATTATCTATGAAATTGCAACTGAATTTTTAAATAGTTAGAAAATGGAAATTCGATTTGTAAAATCGCTTTAATGGCTAAGGATCCATATCATGGCTGGAAACAACTAATCAACAAACTCAATGCAGGGAGAATCCAATGCGAAAATTGATAAAATGTGAGGGTCAATTTCAAATGGTGACAGTGAGTGACCACATGCCTTGCCACTTCCTTGGAGGGAAATCAGTCTCTATCATCTTTAACAATGCTATGTTCAATACCATAGAAAGAAAGTCTAGGTTCTCCAATGACACTCATGGTAAAGAGTCCAGCAGAAATACACGTTCACACACACACACACACACACACATATATATATATATATATATATATATATATATATATATATATATATATATATATATATATATATATATATATATATATATATATATATATATATATATATATATATATATATATATATATATATACATATAGAGAGAGAGAGAGAGAGAGAGAGAGAGAGACTGGACATCTATGAATGGGCGCAAATTACCCACAGGTGTATTTGATAACCCGATAACAAAGCCTTTCCTCGCTTTCTTATATTACTCGGTTTCACTTTTATTACTGTTGCTTTTTACCTTTGTTATCAAGAAATCAGGGCTCATCAGCACGAGCAGAATTTTTGCCAGGTAACTACCGGAATACATGCCATATCGAAATGTTGCATATGAAGAAACCATGGATTTGTAGACGAAAATAATACTGGCGATGATGAAAACTAGCAGCACGATTAAAACAGATATTCCTTCATATAACATCAGCGCTTCTATGATGTCATCCATTTGTCGCAGAAAGGCCGATAAAGTTTTGCATTCACTTTCCAAGGTAGCGCTAGAAACTTCAGGTGGTTCTATTAGATTCCTTACTTTAAACCGTGGCCGATGTTCGTCCTTTGGTGGCAACTTGCTATCGAGGGATTCACAGAGAATTTCGTTGGTGATTGTGATCTTATGGAATATGTTTTCTCTCCTCCGGATTCCGTCACTCCCAGGAATAAGTATCGACTCGTCACGAAATTTCTCAGTCTTTTGTGGGATCTGGTCATCAATGAGAGTTTCCAATTTCTTCATTTTTGTATCTAGTTTGTAAGACAAAGTTTTCGCAATCGGATAAATCACTCCATACGTTACCACCGATCCGATAATGCTATATAAGTAAATTAATGGGATCGTTGATAACCCGTTAATCTTTTGACTGAGATTTCCTCTTGAAATTTTAATGAACAAAATGCAACACAGCCATGTAGTTGATACAAAGTCACTTAATAGAACCAAATACATCTGAAAGAAGTGTCTGAACGTTTTCTGTTGCCCAATGTCAACCGTTATTTTGTTAACCAGCTGAGCCAGACGGTCACTTCTCATAACAAAATTCACTTGTAATGATACCACACTAACAATCACAGCTGTGTTCATCAGTGACATAAGAATGTTAGTAGTACTGATTTTACCGCACTGAAAATTATACAGATTCAAGCAGCAGCAAATGATCACCATTGCCGTCAGCGAGAAGGACCAGATCGCTGCCAAGACACTTTTCCGCACGGTGACGACAGACTCATCTTCTGGCGAATCCTCACTGACGGCCTTCTTTTCGAACAAATGGCATAATGGAATGCATCGTCTAATCTTTATCGCGTATGGGAATCCTCCCGTTATTTTCATAATGTATAGAATCAACACAATAGAATTTCGGAAGACGTAGATCATTTTCTTATTGTTTCAAAGTACCGTCATACAATGAGCCATGTATAATTCACAAGTGGATATCTCTGTTCCCGGGTGCTCTGAGATTCATATGATGTCAGCTCAGCAATTGTGCTAAGACTGCCAGGCCTGTACTCAGCAAAATGACATATTCATGACATATTCATTAATATTCATCGATCATTAGGATGTTAGCCAAATATCTGTCATGTAGTAACATCAGCTCCCAATGCTACTTAATAGCATATGAAAATCAAATGCATCCTAAAAATATGATCCATTGATAATTCTACCATGATATTTTTTCATATTAGTATTTTTCACACCTAATTTAACTACACTAAAAAACTATTCTATTATGTGTTTCCTTCTTACATGGTAAATAAAGAAGTAAATGGTAACTATTTCTATCATTACCATTCATTTTAACATTTATACCATTACTTCGACCACAAATTAGTAGTGGATATAAGGATAACTCTTAATCATGAATCTACAACACGTAACCATAAAAAATTGAATTTCCTTTTCTAATCATTGACGGACGAAGCTGGTTAAAACAGCTTATCTCTGCTGTATATGTTTTTAGAAAATTTTGAACAGCATTCATAAAAAGTATTTCTGGGGATCCAGATTTTGACAAATAGTAAGGTATATATATTTTAGGGCTGTTGCCTTGTATAATAAGGCGCCCTATGAGGTAATGTTAGACTTGCGATAATCTTACGCTAAGTCGGTTGGTATTGCACTTCCATATTCATTGGAGTGTCTTGGGGTTTGTAGATCACTTACGAAGTCGGTATTATCTTCTTTGGTTATAACGACGATGTGTTAAACTCATGATGATTCGGCAATGATGTGAGGATCTAGTAGAAACCACGAAGTACAAAAATACTTATATTCTCTGAATTTACATGGTGAAGATCAAGTAGGATTGTACAAGTCTTCTAATGACGATAGCTTGATCGCTTCTGCCAATGATGATGGCTAATTCTATTCTCTCTACATGATAAAGCTTAGGTAAAGAGATACAGGTCTTCTAATGACGATAGCTAACTCTATTCTCTTTTTACTACCATCTCCGTTACCAGTCATAAAGGAACAGACAGTAACTCGAACATATGAACATACAATCAGATGACATAGTTACATACGAACACACAATCAGATGACATAGTTACTAATCAGGTGTTTGTCTCAAGCAGGAAGCTTGGACTAAAGTTTATAAACAATTGAATGACTACAGGTGACGGCATGTCAACTTAGCCTACTTTTATTGTATATGTCATCTTTAGCGTCTCTAGTCTGATCACATTCCTGCAAGCAATCTGGTTGACCTCTTTAGTTTTAGTCTTTTATATATATGGACTAACATTCCATATTTTTATTATGTAATCATTACATAAAAGCTCGGTCAGCTACCAAAACCAACTACTGAATATTACTCACACTTGACTTGCATTTGACTTATAGGAGTGTGATACAGACACTATGTGAATATATATAGATAATAGAAAATACTTATAAGTAAAAAAAATTCATGGTGTACACAAATACAGATTCAAGTAATAAAATATTAGACATAATATGCATATGATATTCATAAATAATAGTGATCACGTGATATATACTGATACAGTTTTTCACTTCATCTCTTTAAGATACTTATGCTACAGAAAATACTAATGTACTCTGATAATCGCATAGAATGAAGATTAACATGATAAAAATCATATTTTAACTGATAAAAATTTCATATATGAATTGATAAAATTATTAATGTTTATGCTGATTGATTCGTTGATTTTTATGCTAACTGTTATATATCTGATTCATTAATCCGTATACTAACTCATATATAACTGCAGATATTGGTAAGATAAAAGGTAACAGATTGATTATAGGCTACCTGAGTGTTTTATACATATGTATATGGATTCATATAATTATGATTAATATATGTGCACTTTAAATAGATTCCCATTGCGTACACGCAAAGATATATTTAGATTCTGTTATTTATGATCATTTATATAATAGATTCCTATTGCGTACACGCAAAGATATATTTCGACTCTGTTATTTATGATCATTTATATATAGGATACATGATACTTTATATATAGGACACATGACCGAGGTTATACTACTACACATTTAACTAGCGTTCGAACAACTTTTCGTCCATTACACAGTTCCAGACAACCACCTATAGCCAAATGAAAGGGCCAATTTCAAATGGTTAAAACAAGGGAAAATTTGCCTGGGGGGGGTTCAACGTTCTATTTTGCGCTCATACTTGTTCTCTGCATCCTAAGCCACACGAATACGTTAACGATGAATAAATCACTCCCAGCACGAGTCCTTCGCCAGCAAAGTAGAGTTGAATATCCTTCGGGTCGTAATTTTCGGAAGTATGTCCCTTTTGTAGTCGATTTCCGACAGCCGCCGGAGCATTCCACATTAAAACGAGATTAACGTCGGGATACGGGTGTCGGTCGAAGAAGTCCATGATGGTGCTTATTCCTTTCACATTGTAGGCAGTTGTTACTTGACTGCCGTAGTCCGCAGCGACGAACGATTTTTTGAAGTTGCGATGTGAAACTCTCGTACTGCAGGATACTGTAACCAGGTTCCATTAATCAGCCTGCAAGTGAAATTATACTTGTCACAAGGGCAAAGTAAATTCAGACGACATCCAAATACAGTGGGGGGGGAGAGCCATTAAGACCAGACTTAACCCACATGAATTTGCTGATATTTTATGGAATTCAAAAGAGAGCTGTACAAACTTTTTTATCCATGGCATTAATAATGAGTGAACCTATCCAGGTCTATGAGGACTGTAAAAAATATCCATAATTATAAAAAATAAACATATATCAATACGAATCCCAAAGAAAATTCGATATTACTGGTAGTAAACTACTAGACAAAGAAGTGGAAAACGGAGCTATTTGTAAGATTGCCAGGCAACATGAGAGTCAAAGAGAATATTAATCATGATTCTGTATTTCTCTATGCTAACTGAAATTAAGTTGTGATAAAATCTGATCCTATGTGTCCCTAACAAAAGTTTCATATTCAATTTTCTCGCGCGCATCCTCTGAGGTTAATTTTAAAAACTTTATTAATAGGCTAGAGATGCACGAAAGAACCCACTATGTAACTAATTTCTATATAAACTTTGGGTTTTTTCAAGAAAATGTGACATTTTCCCATGAATGTTTTACTTGAATTGTAATAGGCTAATGTTGCAAGTAAATATTTCATATACATGACCTTATACTTCTAAATGTCTAGGAGGTTCAGAAAAAATTAATTCATTTTGATGTTATAGAAATTCTATTTGCTTATTTTGTTCATTAATTTTAAAATGATTGCAAGTTGCATTGCACACACGGATAAGAATAGGTTATGTGGTATGTCATGTCATCGTGACCTATGAACCACATGTGAAGTTCATGAGCTAAGCATTCCTTTCTCCAGTCAACCTGCTTTGCAAGCGCGAGATGAAGCCTGTGCAAGCAGATATTTGAGGTTAAAGGAATCAATCCTGATACGGCAAACACGACAGACCTTCTAGAACTGATGACGTCGTCACCAGCTTAAGAGTTACGTTACTTGCTGTAAGAGATACGACTTTAGTATTTTCAAATGATATTTTTTTGTTTTAATTCTCCACCCACATGAGAAGAATGTCTGATAAAAAAACAGTACCAAAATTGAACAATATATTAGTTTCATGTTGGAAATCTGCATGATTGTAATTATGTTAGATTATATATTCCTTATTCAAACTAATGAAAAAGGTTTCCATACAAATTTTATATATACTTTTTGCCCTGTATAAGATTATTCGCATAGATATACATTTTCACTTCTAGACTTCCTGACTTTAAAATCTCTTTTATTTTATTTTATTTATTTATTTATTTATTTATTTTTATTTTTATTTTTTACTAACGAATAATAAATCGACCTGGGACAGACAATATGTCAGTAGGTTTTGATATGTGTTTGAACTTTTAGCTTATTTGTCATTACTAAAGCGTTAAGTTAGAGTTCAAATCTTTACGCATATATATTTGGATATTTAATTAACCTATGGTTACGTTTTGCTTATTGATTTTATCGTGATTCCTTTTTTATTATAATTTGTAACCCTTCCGACTTCTTACGGAGTGTATTATATTGACTCCACTTGTATCCATATTTATTTTATTTTTTATATTTATTTATTTATATATATTTTTTTATATATATATTTGATAAATTAATGGTTGGCTTGAATATGTGGAAAAGTGTTCTAGCGGCGTACCGTATAAGGCTACTTGCAGTATCATTTCTACAGATACAAGATATGAATTATAAAGGTATTTAAAACCGCTAGAACCGCTATCATCCAGTTCGGATCCAATATCACGAGTTGTAACTCGTAAGACATTGACACTTTCTTATTTATCTCTTATTCTACCAAACCGATTGACTGGGTGATAAAATATATTATTGGTTTTCTTAATGGAACGGAATTCACACACGAGTTAAGGAGATTATTATTGATTTACACCTCCCGAGTCACAGATTATTATGTGTTGAATTTCCATGTTTACTGATTTAGCACTCATAAATATTCCTAACGCACTCAATTGCAGTGTTTGTTTTTAGTGCTATTAATTCTATATAACGTGTCAAGGAACTATTAACACTAAGAAGTGTTTATTCCCTCTGTCAGACTCGTAATTCTGTTAATAATTCTACGTATATTCTTTCAAGGATTGATTTGGCACAGGATAGGCCCCTAAACTGACAGGTGTCTTAGTGTATCCCTTGTTTTCATGACACATGTTACAATTAGTTATGTGCTTTTTATATCTGTAAGCATCGTAGGCCAGTAAAACAGTGATTTGGCTTTCTGTGACATAATAGGGAACCCTGGATGATGGAATGCAACCAGTTTATAACGATTGGTATGAAAGAGATTATTACTACTACCTGGTCGTTAGTCATCTGCTGTGTTCTTCGGGTTTTCCTCGTCACGGACCTACATATAATATTACATTTGATTACATTATTCTGATACATATACTTTAAATATACTTTTGCTCGAAGTGTTTATTGGTTTGCTTAGCCGCTGACCCTGTTTCCGTTCGAAATGTTTATTGTTTTTGCTTAGCTGCTGACCCTGTTTTCGTTTGAAGTGTTTATTGTTTTGTTTATCGCTGTTGACTCTTGCTTTGTTCAGTTTGTAACAGTTCGGCACTCCAACCCAGATATTCAATGCTCGCGATCTCTTGGGTTAAGGAATTTTCTTGTTTAGATACGGTTTTAACAATAGGCATGGATGTTTCTATATCTTTTAGTCTAATTAATGGTTCTTTGCAGTATAGTGCTGGATTGCGGGATAATGCGTCAGCTATGACAATTGCTTTCCCAGGTAGATATCTTATCTTGGCTCCTAAGACCTGAATGATCATTTGTCACCGAGTTCCTTTTGGACTGTGATTAAAGCCTTTGAAAAAACTCGGTAAGTGACATGGTCAGTAAGGATTTTAACAGGAATAATGCCGTAGATTATGAACTTAAAATGGTACGTAGTGAGTTTTAACGATACCTAGCCCTTCCTTGCCTATTACTGTATATTTACTTTCAGAGGGCTTTAGTTTACATGAATAAAAAGCTATAGGAAAGAACTGTTTATCATATTACTGAAGTAGTACCCCTCTTACCCCTTGGTCTGAGGCGTCTGTTGCAATAAAAAAAATTCCTTATTTAAATCAGGGATTTTTAAATTAGGTGAGCTGCATTATTCTGCTCTTAATATATCGAACGCCTGTTGATGCTTTTTAGACCATAATAAATCTACGCTCTTCTTCGTAAGATCTGTTAAAGGAGCTGCTATGATTGAAGAGTTATATATTTGTATACGATTGTAATACCCACTACAGTGCAAAAGTGCTGTATCCCCCTTTTTATGTTAATAGGTACCGGAAGTTATGAATAGCCGACACCTTATCATGGACTACTTTAAGACCTTGACTAGACACATAAAACCTAGATAAACATGTTCGGTTTTAAAAAAACTCACATTTAGATATTTTACTCTGAGATTATTTGTCTTTGTCTCTGTAGCACTAGCTCTAGTTTATGTGAATGTACTTCTAAGGTATTAGAAAAGATTACAAGATCATCCATATAGGCATGTAGGGTATCCCCTAAAAGTCTCCAAACACTATATTGTAATTGGGGCGCGACGTAAGCCGGAGGCATACGTAAAAATTGATAATGTCCCCTGAGTGTGCTGAAAACGGTGTATGAGGTACAATCACTTAGGTAATGGTATCTGGTAAAAGCTTTCAAGTAAGTCCAAGCTGGTGAAAAATTTATTCTAACCTAACAGAGATAAGATGTCGTCGGTACATGGTACTGGAAACTATCGGGAGTCGTTTCCTTGTTTAAGCGACAGAATCTACGCAGATACGCCAAGTCCGATCTTTTATGGCATGACGTTTGAGGGAAAAATTATATGGGCTTATTTGATTTCCAAATTACTGCTATTACTAACATTTTTCAACTTCGTCATTTATCTCTATTTTGAAATTTCATTGAGAGTCTATACGAAGGTACGTATATAGCTTTATGTTTGTCCTTAGACCGTATTTTGTTTTCAATGACATCCGTTTTTCTCCCAGAGATCACTTGCTAGTGGAGAAACTTCCTGGTATTCAGGTAAAAGATAAAAGAATTTCTGCTGAATCACCTCTGCTTGAATGACTTTACGGATATTACTTTAGATAGATTATCAGAGAGATTCATCTACGACTGGTTGGGCGGGATTAAAAATTAGCAACAATAAAAAATGCGATATTTATAACTTCCGTATCCACGATATGTTTACGTTTGTGGATCACTAGATTTAACTTGTTGCTGCTAGTCAACCGTGTCTAGGGCTTTGTTCGCGGAAATCGTTATATTTCAGAGTGTCGGGAAGGATTAAAATTTCATTTCCCAGCAAAGTCTTTTTACACGCACTAAGACATTCGAGGGTGCATGCTTCTCGAGATTTTGCGTGCAAAGTACGACTGCGGTTGTGGGAGAATTCTGTTGGGTCATTTGAACAATGTTACGATTTATGAGACAAATGTATAGTTCCTTTATATAAGTTATTATTTGATTAATTGTCTCTTTTTTGTTCAAACTGATTTTAATATGTTTAAAAGTTTATAGGATTTTTCCTTTGATACAACGCCGTTATTTTGCAGGATGTAAGATAATATTTTGTATACCCCTAGATGGATCTTACAATTACACTAGATACAGATCAATGTTTTTATCAACTATTGAAGTATCTGTAAGCGCTCGCTTATCGGACTCTCATTAGGGAAGTTCGAAAAAAACAGATGGTGAGTCCGTAAATACAGGATATTACGTGTACTAAAGGAATAAAACAAGATATTCTAATTTTTACGGCGCTTACAGTCGGGCTTAATCCACCACTACTTATAATAACTTATTGTATTAAAATTACTAGAACCTGCTCTGATTACTTGATACGGTCGTGTGATTCATAGGAAAAATCCTTTTTAATTCAAAAAGATATTGGCATGTAAGATCCAACATCACTTTTCCCCACTCTGCTAGAGTCGCTTATTGTGTGGAATTTGCTATGCTTTGAACACTTCGGCAGCTTTGACTGACCTTGACCGCTTGACTGGATGACACAGTACCCAAGTGCTTAAGCACGATTTGTTTGTTTCTGAAAGGGCTACTGTTTACCATCGGCAATGTATTATGTGTTTTTAGCATTCTGTTGTTGGTTACTTATAAGGCAACGAACGTATGAATGACGAACTATTAGGAATTGAGCAATTACTATTAAGTCAAGTTATCTCTACTGCATTCAATATTTACTGTTTTTACTTCATTCTTTGCTAAAATTTGAAATAGTGAGGGATCCTGGTCAGCGCATTTAGCCTAATGAAAGTTTTTTATAGACATGTTATTCATTGCAATCCAGCCGTATTTTTAAAGTTAAGTTGAGTCATTGAGGTTTGATATTTTATATAACTCAAAAAACTCAAGGCTAAAACTGCGATCGGGACTTTGCAAAGGAGTATTTATTGTCATGACCCGAAATAGTGTTACCTCTAATTTATCTAGATTTGTACAGGTGTTCCACTTGTTTTTGTGTGTTTTCTAATCACTACGGTGCCTAACGACCCTATCCATGCATCTGTATAAATACAGACGTCCACTGCGTAAACGCATATTCACTGTTTAATATGATTTGTTACATAAGGGATTAATAATCACCCAAAATGATAAAATTAACATAGTATATGATTATGATATTTCAGTAGAACTTCTGGAAACGGACATTCAAAGATAAAAACTCGCAGTAGCGAAAACTCAATGATGTAGATAATTTCTGTAAAAAAGTAAGATTAAGAATGTCTCGTAACTTCAGCCACAGGAATAACGGAATTCAACCTGTAAAGGAAACACTCAAAGTTACTCCAAATGAATAAAAAATTGTACTTAGCTTGCTTTTGTGGGAAGTCACGGTGTTCCAATAACGACACACGGCCTTGGTCCTCCTTCTCTATTTAGCGGATGACCTGGTTTTTTGGCTTGAGTTTCCCCCGTGCGCGATGTTTGGATGATTCGAGCCCTTGTATATCCAATGCTGCAGACGCGTTTGGTTTGTTTGTTGAAGTGCCGGAAACGCTCAGTAACGATGTTTTCTTGAATGATTCTAATGAGAGACGAAGCTTGCGTTGCCGTAGGAAAAGGACACGTCGGGTTTGTTTCTTGAAGTTATTCTTAACTGAAAACGCTCACTTAACGATGATACTAAGTTGCTTGAAGAATCTGCTGCTTTCGTCGTCGTTGACTTCATGATTTATATTATTCACTTTTAGGCGCAACCCACCGCTGCCACCACTTTTAGGGCTGTTGACTTGTATAATAAGGCGCCCTATGAGGTAATGTTAGACTTGCGATAATCTTACGCTAAGTCGGTTGGTATTGCACTTCAATATTCATTGGAGTGTCTTGGGGTTTGTAGATCACTTACAAAGTCGGTATTATCTTCTTTGGTTATAACGACGATGTGTTAAACTCATGATGATTCGGCAATGATGTGAGGATCTAGTAGAAACCACGAAGTACAAAATACTTATATTCTCTGCATTTACATGGTGAAGATCAAGTAGGATTGTACAAGTCTTCTAATGACGATAGCTTGATCGCTTCTGCCAATGATGATGGCTAATTCTATTCTCTCTACATGATAAAGCTTAGGTAAAGAGATACAGGTCTTCTAATGATGATAGCTAACTCTATTCTCTTTTTACTACCATCTCCGTTACCAGTCATAAAGGAACAGACAGTAACTCGAACATATGAACATACAATCAGATGACATAGTTACATACGAACACACAATCAGATGACATAGTTACTAATCACGTAGGCCGCTTGAGCTATAGGTCACGGTGTTTGTTTCAAGCAGGAAGCTTGGACTAAAGTTTATAAACAATTGAATGACTACAGGTGACGGCATGTCAACTTAGCCTACTTTTATTGTATATGTCATCTTTAGCGTCTCTAGTCTGATCACATTCCTGCACGCAATCTGGTTGACCTCTTTAGTTTTAGTCTTTTATATATATGGACTAACATTCCATATTTTTATTATGTAATCATTACATATATAAATGCAAACTGAATTATAAGACTTACTATTAACATGTATGTTTATACCCTATGCAAAGACATGCAAGTAAAGTTAGAGATTCAAAAGTATAGTGCATAATAAAACATCCCTCATTACCTCAATTATTCACTATGAATCGTCTTTCACTCCAATTATCAAAGCACGTTTCCTTGACTGCCCAACTAGTACTTAAATACTATTAGAATACCTTATTAATGAAATTGAGTACCTTACGAAAGTATGCTTGTGCTATGTAAAGGGAGGAGCTTATAATATGGGCTGGAAAACATTCAGTAGTCATAATTCATTCCATTTTTAAATTTATGTTTAAGGAGGAAACTTAATTGATAACCTTGGTTATAATAAATGTCACAATTTATTCAATCTTCACTTCTGAACGCTGAATCAACTATGCATCTTGATTTGTTATATTAATTTTGCATCAGTAACTCAAGAAATAAGGGACACCTATGCTTAAGGAATATCTTTGAAGCTGAATAACTTCAAAATAAAGAATTATAAACCCAACTGCATACAGCTTATTATTTCATACCCTCTGGCCATTACTTCCATGAAAAGCCGAATCCCACAGTATTGTGAATTTTAGCTAATGTATATTCGCAGCTAAACTAGTAATATATATATATATATATATATATATATATATATATATATATATATATATATATATATATATATATATATATGTATATATATATATATATATATATCAATTATAATTGAGGATATTTTATCTATGAAAATCAAAGAATATCATGAGCTACATTGGTCTTTTCAAGTGTACTACAGGGGAATCGATTTCAGCTTTTCCTAATCCCAGAAAGCTTTCATTAACTTTTACTGAATCAAGCATGAAAACTGACCAGCGAATATCATATTTTGCTAAATGTTGTCATTATTATTATTATATTATTATTATTATTATTATTATTATTATTATTATTATTATTATTATTATTATATTAATATTATTATCTTTTTTTTTTGCTCATCACAGTCCTCCATTCGAACTGGATGGTATTTATAGTGTGGGGTTCCGGGTTGCATCCATCACTTTTCTTACTATGTGCGCCGTTTCTAGGATCACACTCTTCTGCCTGAGTCCTGGAGCTACTTCACCATCTAGTTTTTCTAGATTCCTTTTCAGGGATCTTGGGATCGTGCCTAGTGCTCCTATGATTATGGGTACGATTTCCACTGGCATATCCCATATCCTTCTTATTTCTATTTTCAGATCTTGATACTTATCCATTTTTTCCCTCTCTTTCTCTTCACTCTGGTGTCCCATGGTATTGCGACATCAATGAGGGATATTTTCTTCTTGACTTTGTCAATCACGTCACGTCTGGTCCTATTTGCACGTATCACCCTATCCGTTCTTATACCATAGCTCCCCAGGGAGGATCTTTGCCTGATCGTTTTCTATCACTCCCTCAGGTTGGTGCTCGTACCACTTATTACTGCAAGGTAGCTGATGTTTCCTGCACAGGCTCCAGTGGTATGACATATTCAATAAAAAAAAACATAGAAAAACTGTTACCTTTTGAAAAGAGAGAGAAGTGTGAAATACTCTCTTTACGTGAATACTTTGAAAAGAGTGATGTGTGGGATATGTTTTTATACCTATTATCTTTATTACAGATGGGTCCAATTCCATGGTTGATTAGAAACGGGATTCTCTAACCTGACTAATACGAGACTTAGTGACATTTTGGGTTTGGGAGTGAAACTTTAGTCAGGAAGGTAGAATGTTATCTTACTGGTTTCTTTAGGGGCAGATTTGGCTTTTTATGCCATTATGACTTGTTAATCATTTTGTTCTATTTTATAACCAACTGCTTTGGGAAATGAATAGTATATTTTTGTATTTACGCAGTCTTAATAAGCCTAGTGACATGGTTGCAGACAGGGTACCGTTGGCAACAGGTAAGAGTCCCCAGTTTGTGTAATTTAGTGAATAAGGAGTGAATAAGGGGGAATACATATATATATATATATATATATATATATATATATATATATATATATATATATATATATATATGTGTGTGTGTGTGTGTGTGTGTCTGTGTGTGTGTCTGTGTGTATATGCAAGTGTGTTGGTGTGTGTGTGTGTGTGTGTATGTGTGTGTGTATGCGAGTGTGTGTGTGTGTGTGTGTGTGCAAAATACCGATTTTATGCACAATAGTGTAAGAAATATCATTTCCTATCCGTATAACAAATAGAATTCTCAATTTGACTATAGTTACATTGAAACTTCCAGGTGGGGCCAGTGCCCCACACTTCTATTAATTACACTTTGAATATTGCTACACCTGAGTTTCTCTCCAGTTAATATGCACCATGCACTAATTCTGGCCAAATCTCCTGTAGGTCTTGTATCCGAAAATTAAATCAAAGTTAATAGTGTTGCGCCATCTGAATAAGTCGCCCGTCCCACACAAACAAAAATCAACACCTAAAACTATTATAGATACACTGAAAAATAGAAGCCATAAGCCTTGTCTCAGCTTCTATTTGTACAAGATTGAAAACGAAGACTAAAGTCAAGACTAATCATACGAATTTAATAACCAAAGTCTGGGAATTTCACTACGATGCTGGAAACTGAGATAAATACATCTCAAGAGCTAGGATCCTTATTCAAGCTAATCTATAAGTAAGAGAACCGATAATTGTGTTTGGCATAGATACACATAA
>NC_061110.1:33298449-33305949 GCF_015104395.2 Macrobrachium nipponense | reverse complement strand
ATGTATCAAAGATAGTAAATTTTGTTTTAATGGGGAATTTTTTGTACAAATGTTTGGGATGGCTATGGGTAATCACTTATCTCCTGTCATTAGCAATATTTACATGGAATTTTTTGAGACAAAACTCTTACCAAGAATTTTGCCCCGACAAGTTATATGGTTTAGGTATGTGGATGATATTTTCTGTATTTGACCAGTTCACGAAAATCTCCAAGAATTCCTTAATAATCTCAATAATTTAGTCCCTTCTATAAAATTTACTGTAGAGGAAGAAAAGAAATTGTAATTTGAATTTTTCTTGATGTAACTGTCCCATAGAAATGATAGAAATTTCTTTTTCATTTTCCGTCTTTGGGAAATCAACTAACATTGCTCTTTTGTTCATTACTACTCCAATCACCATCAAAATGTTAAATTCTCTGTTTTTTTCTGGGATGTTCCTAAGGGCTTTACGTGTATGTAGCCCGAAGTTTATTTACGCTAAGATTAAAACTATTTATGATATTGCATTGAAACTTAAATACCCAAGGACTTTTGTAGATGTGCCATGGAAAAGAGCTAGAAAAACATTATATTCAACTAATGAAAAACTTGAATTTAGTAAGCATAACATTCTAAAATAACCCTATGATGAAAGGTTTTTAGATATTCCTAGAATTTTAAAGCTTTTTAACATAAATGATGTTTTCAGTAATATTAATGTCAAGACTTTAGTCAAAAATTCTCCTAAAGATCTTCCAGGCTGCATATATGAAATTCCTTGCAAAAAGTGCGAAAAAGTCTATGCCGTACAGACCGGTAAATCTCTTCGACAACGTCTCAAACAGCACCAATATTCTGTGAGAACTGGGCAAATATCGAATGCATTATTCGTACATATGAGAGATTTAGATCATCCAATTAACTGGAGTCAAGCAAGAGCCTTAATCCCATGTAATGATACAGTTAAAAGGAATATCATTAAATCTTGTTTCATCAAGTCAAATAATGGAAATGTTCTAAATTTAAGTCTTAGTTTATTTAAACTTAATGCCTTCAGAATGAAAAAAGTTGTAGATAAATATAAGCAGCAAAATTAATATATTCAGTTTTTATATGTTTTGGACTGTACGGATACTTTGTAGCTTCTGTTAGGGTTAAATCTATGTTTAGGTTTGTGACCGTGTGATATCCGATAATCCTGGATTATCTCTTTAATTTTATCCTTTTGACAATTAACCATCTGGTATTTTTGATCTTGTTTACCTTATTACTTTCTCTCCAATTGTATCATTAGTTCTTTGACAATGTCTTAGTAAAGACGAAAGCGCTTGGATTTCTGACTATCATTTTCCTGTGGTATTCGCTTATTTAATGAAGTCACGTGCATCTACTGGGATTTTACATATATATATATATATATATCATTCGAGCTACAAATGTCCTTTAATATCTAATTCGCTCTACCTCGGAATTGATATATTTTTCATATATGTACCGAGGGGGAATTTTTTTAGTCGATAATAATTTCGTACCCCCATGGGATCGAACCACCGTCCAGTTGGACAGGGAACGAAATCAGGATCGGACAGTGACGCTGCCGAAACGGCTATCAAGAGAGGCTAAAGGTTTTATATCGATTCTGACCATTTCAAATCAACGCCGATCTCGTTGTATTTGTAATTAGAATCGATATGGAACCCCCTCCACTATGCTAGCCGATTCGAGCGTTTGAACCCACGCAGCCTTGTTATGAATATTTATCACATCACCGTGATTCATATAAATCATTCGAGCTACAAATGTCCTTTAATATCTAATTTCGCTCTACCTCGGAATTGATATATTTTCATATATGTACCGAGGGGAATTTTTAGTTCGATAATAATTTCGTACCCCCATGGGATCGAACCACCGTCCAGTTGGACAGGGAACGAAATCAGGATCGGACAGTGACGCTGCCGAAACGGCTATCAAGAGAGGCTAAAGGTTTTTATATCGATTCTGACCATTTCAAATCAACGCCGATCTCGTTGTATTTGTATTAGAATCGATATGGAACCCCCTCCACTATGCTAGCCGATTCGAGCGTTTGACCCACGCAGCCTTGTTATGAATATTTATCACATCACCGTGATTCATATAAATCATTCGAGCTACAAATGTCCTTTAATACTCTAATTCGCTCTACCTCGGAATTGATATATTTTCATATATGTACCGAGGGGGAATTTTTTAGTCGATAATAAATTTCGTACCCCCATGGGATCGAACCACCGTCCAGTTGGTTTACAGGGAAACGAAATCAGGATCGGACAGTGGGACGCTGCCGAAACGGCTATCAAGAGAGGCTAAAGGTTTATATCGATTCTGACCATTTCAAATCAACGCCGATCTCGTTGTATTTGTAATTAGAATCGATATGGAACCCCCTCCACTATGCTAGCCGATTCGAGCGTTTGACCCACGCAGCCTTGTTATGAATATTTATCACATCACGTGATTCATATAAATCATTCGAGCTACAAATGTCCTTTAATATCTAATTCGCTCTACCTCGGAATTGATATCATATATGTACCGAGGGGAATTTTTTAGTCGATAATAATTTCGATACCCCCATGGGATCGAACCACCGTCCAGTTGACAGGGAACGAAATCAGGATCGGACAGTGACGCTGCCGAAAAAAAAAAAACGGCTATCAAGAGAGGCCTAAGGTTTATATCGATTCTGACCATTTCAAATCAACGCCGATCTCGTTGTATTTGTAAATTAGAATCGATATGGAACCCCCTCCACTATGCTAGCCGATTCGAGCGTTTGACCCCACGCAGCCTTGTTATGAATATTTATCACATCACCGTGATTCATATAAATCATTCGAGCTACAAAATGTCCTTTTAATATCTAAATTCGCTCTACTCGGGGGTACGAAATTATTATCGACTAAAAATTCCCCCTCGGTACATATATGAAAATATATTCAATTCCGAGGTAGAGCGAATTAGATATTAAAGGACATTTGTAGCTCGCAATGATTTATATGAATCACGGTGATGTGATAAATATTCATAACAAGGCTGCGTGGGTCAAACGCTCGAATCGGCTAGCATAGTGAGGGGGTTCCATATCGATTCTAATTACAAATACAAACGAGATCGGCGTTGATTTGAAATGGTCAGAATCGATATAAAACCTTTAGCCTCTCTTGATAGCCGTTTCGGCAGCGTCACTGTCCGATCCTGATTTCGTTCCCTGTCCAACTGGACGGTGGTTCGATCCCATGGGGGTACGAAATTATTATCGACTAAAAAATTCCCCCTCGGTACATATATGAAAATATATCAATTCCGAGGTAGAGCGAATTAGATATTAAAGGACATTTGTAGCTCGAATGATTTATATGAATCACGGTGATGTGATAAATATTCATAACAAGGCTGCGTGGGTCAAACGCTCGAATCGGCTAGCATAGTGGAGGGGGTTCCATATCGATTCTAATTACAAATACAACGAGATCGGCGTTGATTTGAAATGGTCAGAATCGATATAAACCTTTAGTCTCTCTTGATAGCCGTTTTCGGCAGCGTCACTGTCCGATCCTGATTTCGTTCCCTGTCCAACTGGACGGTGGTTCGATCCCATGGGGGTACGAAATTATTATCGACTAAAAAATTCCCCCTCGGTACATATATGAAAATATATCAATTCCGAGGTAGAGCGAATTAGATTATTTAAGGACATTTGTAGCTCGAATGATTTATATGAATCACGGTGATGTGATAAATATTCATAACAACGGCTGCGTGGGTCAAACGCTCGAATCGGCTAGCATAGTGGAGGGGGTTCCATATCGATTCTAATTACAAATACAACGAGATCGGCGTTGATTTGAAATGGTCAGAATCATATATAAACCTTTAGCCTCTCTTGATAGCCGTTTTCGGCAGCGTCACTGTCCGATCCTGATTTCGTTCCCTGTCCAACTGGACGGTGGTTCGATCCCATGGGGGTACGAAAATATTATCGACCTAAAAAATTCCCCTCGGTACATATATGAAAATATATCAATTCCGAGGTAGAGCGAATTAGATATTAAAGGACATTTGTAGCTCGAATGATTTATATGAATCACGGTGATGTGATAAATATTCATATATATATATATATATATATATATATATATATATATATATATATATATATATATATGATATGCAATATTGCATCAATAATTTCATTACCTGAGTTGTTTGTTGATGAGATTTAATATATTCAAAACAAGTTATGTGAATTACAACTTTTATTACCCCACAAGGTATGTAAAGCTATTCACCATAACGAATGTCATATTGATTTTGTGATATGCATAATAATTTAATAATAACACCATTAAAATTGCTTACTTTAATACACTTCCCCCCTTATTAAACAGAGGAAAAAACATAAAAATTTTATATTCCGCTATTCTTAGTGACCTTCAGCCATCTTTCTTATCGAGGACGATTAAGGTTCAAAAACGATAGGGCAGATTGAACCCTCAAGTTTTACGTGCGAATCGTTTATGAATTTAATTTGCTATTCGGTGCAACGAGCTCATTTGGACGGAGAATTAGCGTGAGCTTAAATGGGAATAGTATTAATTAAAACGATGATTATAGCGAGGAAAGTGGTGTCCTGGGAACAAAGATTGAGTGGCTTCAAGGTTATACTGAAAAGGATAATGATGAGACTGAAAGCAATATATTTCAGATATTGTATCAATGTTTTTCAGAGCACCGGTTTACATTATGGAAAAATAGTTTTTTCCTACGAATCCCACGTCAAAAATTAGAGATACCAAAGCTGGTATCCTAGACCAATGAATTTCTATCATTATATTTTGAAATATATTCTTCTTGATGACTGATCGTTAAACCTGAAGTAAACACTTGTCTTATTTTCGAGGTTACAACAAAATATAGACAGATTACTTAAGAAAATATTTATTATGTCTACAATCGCCAAGGTTGGGACATCACATTCAAATAACGAATCGTTATTGGTATGTGAGTGGGTGGTGTACTCCCATCGCAGAGAAATTTGTTTCTGGTGATTAGAAATTCATTTCCTGATATAATGTGGTTCGGATCCCACAACAAGCTGAAGGTCCCGTGGTTATGTAACCAGTTGGTTCCTAGCCACGTAAAAAAAAAAAAAAAAAAAAAAATCTAATCCCTCGGGACAGCCCAAGAAAAACTGTTAATCAGCTCAGTGGTTTGGATATACTTAACTTGAAAAAAAAAATCCAATATCGCCCTCAAGCGCATTCAATGAAATTTCTAACTTGAAAAGTCATCTGTAAAGAAATGAATTCTAAAGAAACCACTACCATAAACCCTAATGAATAGGAAACTAAATCACTGATTCAAGGCCTCTGACAGATAAACAGCAATCATGGTGACTATTTATTTTCAATTACAAATAAAGATCAAGTTAAAAGAATAAGTGTTCATTCTCAGATGCCGAAATATCTTAGAAGAATTCTATAATTCATCAGTAACTATAATTGAAAACTATATAATTTTTGTGACTGAAATGAAAAATAAATGGCCTTCTGAATCGAAATAAAGCAACAGATTTCGTAACCGCTTCTCTGCTACGGTGACAAAGTCCGGTAAATACATAATTAAGATGAAATTTAACAAGATGGTTAGTTATGAATAACAGTATTCCACTAAGACATTTTGACATCAGAGAATTTACATATTATATGTATATATATATATATATATATATATATATATATATATATATATATATGTAAGTGTGTTACATAATAAAATATGGAATGTTATTCCATATATATAAGAAACTAAAACTATGATTAATAAAACCAGTGACCCAAGAGGTCAACCAGATTGCTTGCAGGAATGTGATCAGACCAGAGGACGATAAAGTATGCTAAGATGATGTATACAATAAAGTAGGCTAAGATGACGTGCCGTCACCTATGGTCCTTCATTGTTTTGAAAAACATTAGTCCAAGCTTCCTGCTTGAGACAACTACCGCGACCTATAATTCAAACGGCCTACGTGATTTTGTAATATGTGTCCATCTGTATGTATGTTCATATGTTCGAGCTACTGTCTTCTTCCTTTATGATTTGTAACAGAGATGGTAGTCAGAGTTGAATTAGCCATCATCATTGGGAGAAGCGATCAAGCCATCGTCATTAGAAGACCTGTACAATCCTATGTGATATTCATCATGTAATCTCAGAGAATAGACCTATTTTTTTATACTTCGTGTTTTCTACTAGAAACCTCACATCAGAAAGAAGATATCATCATGAGTTTAACACATCGTCGTCATAACCAAAGAAGATACCGACTTCGTAAGTTATCAACAAAACCCAAGACACTCCAATGAGTATGGAAGTGCATAACCAACCGACTTAGCGTAAGATTATCGCAAGTCTAACATAACCTCATAGGGCACCTTATTATACAAGGCAACAGCCCTTTCATATATACATATATACATATATATATATATATATATATATATATATATATATATATATATATATATATAATGCGCGTGTGTGTACATAAATTTTGGCCACATTCATATACGATCTTTTTTAGGCGAGTTTGTCTAACATAAGAACAATAGCAGGCGTAAGACACAATAGAAAAAAAAAAAATGAAGTTATTTGTAACACTCACCCATGCATCTGCGCTAGTACTATTTCGTAGCCCACCCATTCGTTTCAGCGCCTCCTTAAGCCTATTGGGGATAGAATTAACCGATTTCTGCAGAAGGTTTCAAAGCTGTCCCAGATCGCGTGTTTGTCGAGGGTTGTGTCCTTTGCCCTTCAACTAACCTAATAAGGTTTTATATTGGGAACAAATTAGGGGAATTGCCTGCCCAAACCTTAATATTGTTGTCAATTATGCAATCGCTTAGCCAATCATTGGCGTAATAACTGGTGAGAGTGAATCAGTGATGTAATTGGCGGCGTGGCACCTTCCTGCTGTGAATGAGTGTTCCCCAATTTTTTATTACGAAGATTCCAAAACGTTGCCCAACAGCGTCAGGTAAAACCTCTGGTGTGCTTGATCTTGGGAAGAAATAGTAAGAAACATGAAATCCTCTCGCCACCATACCGAGAAACAACAACTACATACATGGGTCATCCTCTAGCGCCATCATACCGAGAAACACCCCCCCCCACAACTACATACATGGGGCACCATATCTCTCCCCCTTCTCAAGCACGTGATATGTAGCCTCCCCATCCTCTTTCTCTGCGTTGGTGTGTCTGAATGCTACGTACGGATACTTGGGAAAGCGGAGGCTGGTCGTCTATATGCAGATTCCTAAGTGATGAGTAAAGGTGAAAGCTTACGGGGGCTCCATGACCAAAAGCAGGGTAGACGCTATGAACTCGTCAAGAAGCAGTTCTCTCACCTATGTCACTTCCCTTCACAATTTCACTTGTTCTCAACACCACCTTATGACATTTAGTTACACA
>NC_061110.1:33285812-33293312 GCF_015104395.2 Macrobrachium nipponense | reverse complement strand
ACACGAAACGGAAGGCAGACCCCATTACTCATAACTTCTCTCTCTCTCTCGGCAATCTCTCTCTCTCTCTCTCTCTCTCTCTCTCTCCATTCTCCAATTCGAACAGGTAATGGAAATGAGAGAGTTGCATCATAACATTAACGTTTATTAACAAGAATAAATAAACCATCCATCAAGTAATCCAGTCTTACAGACTAACTCAAAAACAGTACAATGTCTAGTCACCAAAAAGTCCACACCCCTCTGGGAACTCTTTGTCCCTCTGCATTCCACAAGTACCAAATCCGTCTGTTTCAAAGATACAGAACACATCCCGGTAAGTACACACAAGTCTAAAGACAAAGTTAATAAAACGGAACATCTTACAAGATATCAAACAAGCCATCCCTTTGGCTAAAGCACTTTACTTTACCCAGACAACCGGACACTTAAACACTTAATAAAAAACTCCCCCCGGCGAATGCCACGACATCTTGCCTGTGACTTTGAAGCCCTCTGTCAAAATCCCTCCCATAGGCTTGGGTATGAAACCTATTTAACAGAAAGAGCGCACACGCACATACGAACACACAGTTCGCTAGCGCCTCACGGTTCTAGCTGCATCCAGTTTCGCAAAGGCACTTTGAGAAGAGTTCATAAAACTGTCGTGCATTGACTTCTTGAACTAAGCACTTTTATCTCACGCCATCCCCAGAAACTCATTGATCAGCTACTCTCAGGTCGTCACTCCTGCACTGTTCTCCACATTCCATAGGTCACAGAGAATGCATGGATAATATATTATTAATCAAAACCCCTAGCTCCCGCCTAGCAAAATTGCTTATAACACAAAACACTGGCCGGCTTAAAATAAAATATAAGTAAAACTGCACGTCTCTGGCATTATAAAGTAAAGTCTTATCACGCTTTATCTCCCAATAGCACAAGACGCATTTTCTCTCATATTTTCTGCATTAGGATTCTTGAATATCCTCTTCGCTTGTCTGCAACTAGCTGCACAGCCATAACAGGCTATAGCAGGCTGTAGCAACTGTAGGAACGACGGAATGCCTCCTCATCGAGAAGACTTCTCACGGCTTCTGTAGATCCCCAAAAAACACGCTGTAGGATTCTCGCGATCACCCACGTGGAAATTCTTGTAATCACCCTGGAGAACATGGCAGCAGTACTCTCGGCACACGGCTGGTGGACGTCTTGCTGGTGTGGGGGAACGACTTTTGCTGTGTGTTAGTATGTCAGTCGAGTCTTTGGTCAATCTAAGAAAATTAACCCAAACATACTACTTCTATCAAACAATGATCTCAAAAGGTCAGAAATACTAAATGAACGTCTCCCAATCAACTCCCCTAATATGACTACTAAATCATAAGTCATTATCACAACTCTCAAAGAAAAAAAAAACATCAAGTTCTCCAACTCAATTCTCCAAACTCACACATCAGCACACACACAACTCAGAAATCACAGCAACTCCACGGAATTCTGCACTCACATTTCAAACTCGAATGTGCTCACAAGAAAAAAAAAAGAAAAAATCGTAACGAGCTCAAGAAATAAAAAGAATCACGTAACACACCCAGACCCAAAATTGTTCTCTCAAGCTCTGATATTTAAACAACCCACAAAATCAGTAAAAATCTCCAACTTTTAACAGCAAAAACCCCTTTACTGCTCAATAATTAATTACAATGAGACTTAATGTCAAACTCCCATGTACGGAAGTAACAACCCTCGAAAAATTACATCTCCCGGTAAAATCAAATCTCCCGTCCAAAAAAGAAATGTTACTTAAAACTCAATCCCCAAATCATATCTCTCAAGGAAAAGGAAGAAAAATAATAAAAAAAAAGAATAATCACAAGAAGATTTCCCCAATCACAAAATACATAATACATGTATAATATGCATAACACCCCGCTTTTTCCCCCAAGAAATGCTCCATGTAAAGCCCCGGAATTTGCCAGAAAGCAAACTCTCACACATGCGCTTTCGTGAAATGCTATAGCCAACATTTCCAGATATTGCAAAAATTCTGATCTATCATCACCAGAAGAAAAGAGTCAGCACACGGCTCATCACATCGCTTGTCAGCAGAAAAATCGCCTGCGGACGCATGCTCTAACAGTAGCACAAAAATTGTCTAGTCAGACACATAAGTTTGGAAACTCATGATTCTCTAGAAAAAAAAAGTCTAACAGACACATTTCACAGAATTAACTCCAGGATATGACTAATGTGTTCAAAAATTTGTCTCGAAGACTTATTCTCTTACCATGACTCCGCCCAAATTATATTTCTCCAAGAATAATACACTTGTGAACATAAAAAATGCACACATCTCCAAATGACTCGTAATGCAGTAATGCCACTCGCCTCTAAATAGTCACGACCAAAAAACCAGACCACCAGAAATCTCTTCTTGTCTCGAAAAAACTCCATGACCACAAAAAAAAGGGTTACCCGCCAAAGATTAATTCCAACTCCATTATGAGACACCATATTAATAATAACACCACTCCGGTTATAAAAATATTTCCTCCATTTGGTTAATAACCAACCCCCTTATATTATTCTCTTATTTCTCCAATAGCCACATGTCAGTAAAAAAAAAACACCACTCCAAGAATAGAGAATAATCACCTCTATTTCGGCATATACAAAATATTTACCTCTATTTCCCCAATAACTCCATGTGGAACAAAACAAGGCTCCAAAAAATATATCTCCAAAAAGGAATATCAAAAAATGAAATCCCATCTCCAAAAAAATGTGCACTCAAGGCAACTAACTCACTCACTCACAAATATTGCCCCATAATCTCCAAATATGTGTCTCCATTGCAACAAAGATGGCTGCAAAATAATTGAACTAAAACATAGCTCTCATCACATTATTGCAAATATCAACAATGGCCAAAAATATATCTCCCATATTATATCTCAAATATAACTCCAAATAATATATCTCAATTATATCTCAATTATAACTCCAATTCTCCAGAGAATAACTCAATGTTATAGTAAAAACTATAAAAACTCTCTCCATTTAACATAACTGCTAAAAAAAAAGGCAAAAACTCGGCAAATAAAACTGTCTAGAAGATTCTAGAAAAAATCACCAATGTGCCACAACTCATTATAACAGAATTCCCAACTCACATGTCTTAGCCAAGACTTCTCCATATACACTACGACATAAGTCACTATAAAAAACTTAACCAAGTTTCCTATCTCTCACAAAAGTTGTCACAAATACGACAAAGGTATTGTGCAAGAAAACTCACAATTTCTGGAACACAAATATCCAGAGAAAAAAAATGTAGTGCCATTACGTAGCATTCAAAACGTGCAAGAAAAAAATTCTCCTATATATTTCTCTATAGCATCAAATAGCTGAAATACGAACGACGTTCCCGAACAATGACTCTAAGTCATGAACTGAGATATATTCACACTAACTGGATGGAGAAAAAATAAACTCAAATTCACCCATGGTAAAAAAAAAACTTGTGTCAGCGATGGCTAATTTTCAAAAAAGGAGAAAAGGAAAATCAATGGCACTGTTAACTATCTCCCGTAACTCACTAGATGTCAAGCAATTATCTGCTGAACTCATAAAAAAAACAGAGGAAAACAAAAGAAATAATGTGTTGTTATTTCCTCCCAAATCAAAAAAAGATTTTCACCTCCCTTGATAGCATTAACGGCACCCACGTATTAGTATAAAAAAAATCAGTATCAGAAAATATCATTATCACAAAATCACCAAAAAACAAATTGCTATCATCAAAATCATCAGTATCAGTAAAAAAAAATATCACCAATGTTAATGCTTGTCCATTCTCCAAAAATTCAGCACAAAATTCAGCAAAAGTTCAGCAAGATTCAACACAATTCACCAAGATTCAGTCAGATTCATCAAGATTCAGCAAAACTCATCCCCGTGAATCACTGAAATTATTCTCCCAAAGTTACAAAAACTCAACAATTAACTAAGACAAGACTTCTCCCATTAATTCATTGTAATAATTATCCATGAATAATTATCTGTAATAATTATCAACTAATCTCCCATGAAATATCTCAAAACTCTCTCGTAAATTATGTCTCCCGTAATGATAATTATACTTAAGCAAACCTCCCGTGACACATCTCAAGTATAATGATTATCAATAATAATAATAATAACTCTTCACCACAATAATTCTCTTGCAAAAATCTCAAGTAAGGGTGAAATTCAAATAGCATACAACAGTATTGCTGAATCCTAGACATGTACCAAATTTCTCCCAGGAATGCAGCATCATGACATAACACCATTGCCACACAACACAGATACAACACCAGTCATCGGCATTTCAAAGTAATTTCTCCAACACAATAAAAAAAATAATCTATGTATCCCCCTTATATTTGTGTCTTTCAAGCCATAAAGAAACATATAACACCTCCCGTGCATGTTAACTACTTTTCCCCTCATTCACGGAAAAGGAAAATCTCTTTTTATTTCCTTTTCTCTTCGTCCAAGAGAGAAAAAAAAATCTTTCCTAAAAAAAAGACTCTACGGGCATTTCACTTCATCAACTAATCAATCAGCTGATATCTTAGCATCCAATGTCAATGCCAGACCCATCCCCAACACAAAGAAAAAAAAAAGAAAAAGAAAAAAGGGGAGTTCACCTACACTGAGAAAAAAAAAAAAAAAAAATTTCTCCCCCCTTGAGAACAACCCCTCAGTCAAGCGACAGAACAGCCCGAGGCATACCAGTAATACCCCATCTCCCCTTGAACAGTGTCTGAGGACCCCTTCCCAAGGTATACACTATGCCCATCCCTGCACTATCTCTCGAGGGAGGCTAGTGGTACCCATGCAACTAACCGCTCCCCCCCCCCCCCCGGAGGGATGTTAGTACACCCTCGCAATGCAAGGCGCGTCTCTGCAGAAATGTGCTGAGCCCGTAAATTGTGGCCGCTTATCTAAGCACAGTTTCACATGCCAAAAAAACACATCTCTATACACTCTCATGTGTTTAAAGCAAAGACGAATACATACGTCTATTATAAACACGTGCAAATAAAGAAAACACGTCACTATGGGGCAAAGGGACAAGAAAAATTGTTGACCTCCTTTGAACCAAATCCCATTTCACTGCAAATATTTGAAACAAAACAAAAACCACTACCCTTCAAAACAATAGTTTAACACTCCCACCAACCCTCCAATAATGGGGAAAAAAAAAAACCTCCCAAAATTCTCGTAAAACGCTGCAGTGATACTAACAACGACCGCCGCACGGGTATCTCGGAATACACTCGTCATTACACAAGCAAAGTAAAAGCATACTGGGTGCGCTCACTGCTTCTAGGCTGACTCCCTGGGAAAAATGCTGAGTCCAATAAAATCCTTCCTCCCTTTAGCACAGTTAACAGACAGATATTTTCTCATTTTTTCTCACTAGTAACTGAAAACTAACAGTTTAACGATTTTCCACAATCCCACCAAGCTTTGTCGTTCGAAAACTATCGCTAAGCCATAACCCCTTTTTGTTTTCTAACTGGCCACCCAATCTCTACATTGGCGTTCCCAGTGCATAAAAAAGAAGAAGACCTTTATATCCCCCTCTTAACGGTCTGCCACCACTGTAACTGGGGGGATTCTTTCCCCAGTATTCATAAGGTAAGCGTGGACACGAAACGGAAGGCAGACCCCATTACTCATAACCTTTCTCTCTCTCTCTCTCGGCAATCTCTCTCTCTCTCTCTCTCTCTCTCTCTCTCTCCATTCTAACAGGTAATGGAAATGAGAGAGTTGCATCATAACATTAACGTTTATTAACAAGAATAAATAAACCAATCAATCAAGTAATCCAGTCTTACAGACTAACTCAAAAACAGTACAATGTCTAGTCACCAAAAAGTCCACACCCCTCTGGGAACTCTTTGTCCCTCTGCATTCCACAAGTACCAGATCCGTCTGTTTCAAAGATACAGAACACATCCCGGTAAGTACACACAAGTCTAAAGACAAAGTTAATAAAACGGAACATCTTACACGATATCAAACAAGCCATCCCTTTGGCTAAGCACTTTAACACTTACCCAGACAACCGGACACTTAAACACTTAATAAAAAACTCCCCCCGGCGAATGCCACGACATCTTGCCTGTGACTTGAAGCCCTCTGTCAAAATCCCTCCCATAGGCTTGGGTATGAACCTATTTAACAGAAAGAGGCGCACACGCTCATACGAACACACAGTTCGCTAGCACCTCACGGTTCTAGCTGCATCCAGTTTCGCAAAGGCACTTTGAGAAGAGTTCATAAACTGTCGTGCATTGACTTCTTGAACTAAGCACTTTTATCTCACGCCATCCCCAGAAACTCATTGATCAGCTACTCTCAGGTCGTCACTCCTGCACTGTTCTCCACATTCCATAGGTCACAGAGAACGCATGGATAATATATTATTAATCAAAACCCCTAGGCCTTACATATATATATATATATATATATATATATATATATATATATATATATATATATATATATATATATATGTGTGTGTGTGTGTATGTATGTATCTATATATATATATATATATATATATATATAATATATATATATATATATATATATATATATATATGTGTGTGTGTGTGTGCATATGTCTATTATATATATATATATATATATATATATATATATATATATATATATATATATATATATATATATATATATATATATATATGTTATATATATTATATGTTGCTACTTTCAAAACACATATATCCCCTCTTGACTGTATAAAATGTTACATATAGGAAGGTCTTTGCAAAATTTTTTTCCAGATTCCCTTAGCTAGGATGTCTTCACAAAATGTTGTTCACAATTTTACACATAACCCATAATGTAAAAAGTATGTAACATAAGAATGCAAAGAAAGAAAGAGAGAGATTATCTTTGTCCATTGGAAACTAGAATTGTTTCCCTATTATGTCAATGCGTTTGATAAGAGACCCCGAAACCTCTGCTCTATTTTCCTAACCTGTCAACACGTTTGATGAGGGATCTCGAGTTCTCCGTTGTGTTTTGGGAATTCTGTCATCACGTCTTTCAGGGACGTTTCCTCAAGTCTGTTTCGTCAAATACGTGTTTTTGTTGAGCTAATACGTTCGTGACTCATTTCATACACATACGTCTTTGCCGAAACCACATGCAGATTTCACAATTTTTCTGTAAAGTTGCATCCTATTTAGAAGCTTCTAGAAAGGATTGCATCATCTTCGCCTGCCCAAAACGTTTTGTGCCACCTCCAATGTGCAGCTTCAGTAAGGAAGAGAACTTCATTGTAACTTAGAACCGCACAGCATTCAGACCTCCTCCTCTCTCTCTCTCTCTCTCTCCCTCGCCATAATTTATATTAAAATAACATAAAGATTTATTCTTAGACATTGGTCACTCGTAACTTGTAGATTTCAGATTTGATATTTCTTAGAG
>NC_061110.1:33263312-33280812 GCF_015104395.2 Macrobrachium nipponense | reverse complement strand
TGATTGAAAAAAAAAATGTGGATAAACTATAGAAAAAAAAGGATTATATCTAAATTATCATGGATATGCCTTACGCTAAGGGATGTCTTCTAACACAGATACAAACCGGGAAAATTATATACAATATTTTCCATGTTGTACAAGAAATTATGAAGGATAAGGGTATACATTCTTTTTCGAAATGTTGAATAGGCAATCATTGCTGGGAATCTCAAGAACATTGTAAAAAAGAATACAAAGTAAGAAATTGTATACATTCATCAGTGCATACAATACCAAAAAATAAAAAGTGAGATATAGTAATTTCGAAAACAATAAATGATATGCAGCGAAATATTGACATGTACTATAGCAGTGGATGGTAACAATCAATAATTTGAATACATTATTTCAACTGAAAATACTCTGCCATTGTTCAGACATATTCATGTAAATGGATTTCAGTAAATTTTTCCTCTAAGTGCATGAATTTTTCACTTGCATTGTTTTTTTGCGTATTGCTAACTGTTTGATTGTTGGCAGTTTTTTAAACATTGCTGTATTATTAGTAAAAAAAAAACATTGATGTACACTGGCCTGTGTAGAAATGACCGTATATGTTTACCTTTTAATTGATTAGCAAATTAAGTATTCATTCTATCCCCTTTTTTCGCTCTTTGTTGTGGGTTTGTTGAAGGCGGAGGTCGGATTGGCCACACGAACCTGGAGAAGTTGGGCTAATTTGAGCCTGTCCTCCTGTGCCCAGTCCTCGATGTAGGAGTGATTTTGAGAACTTTTGTCTTTCCTGTCGATGTCTGGGTAAGGTCCCTGTATGGGGGAGGGTTTAGGGGAAGTGTTGTTTCTAATGAATGCGAAATAGCATGTGCTCAGTTGGTTTAGAATGAATTTTCTTTTTTGCTTTTTGAGTCGTTGTAGTACATTAGGACGAATGGTCAGAATCTTCTTGCGGCTTTATTTATTTATTTATTCATTTATTACTTTTGCCGCGTGGCAATTTATTTCTTCACTCGGCATTGTGCATGGGCAGAGGAGAATCCTAGGTATTACTGCAATCCGAGTGCTAATATAAGGGGTTGCCGTGTTTTTTTTTTCTTTTTTACCATGCCATTGCCGGTCAGTTGTATTGTGTGTGCCAGTAACCTGGCAAAGCATCAAGGATCGTAGATCCTTTCCTTTTGTGTCGAAGCAGCGCGAAATGCGAGGACGTCTATCGCCATTCTTTGGTCAAGTCGGAGGCGCAGCTGTGTTGGTGCTCTCCGGAACTAGACAGAAGCTTCAGTCGTCGAGAAAGAAAGCGGGAAGACGGAAATTTGTATCGTTTGTGCTCTCCTTCCTTCCTCGGAGAATTGCTCTTAGATATTGCTTCCTTAAAACAACATTTTCCTTATATACAAACCCGTTTAAAGGTAATAGGGTTTGAGAACATGTCTGAATGGATCCCACAAATCTTTTACTTTGTTTTGCGAAGATTGCTAATAAATATTTAAAGAGCAATTCGGTAAATAAAGTACTACATCAAAACATACATATATTAAAAAAAAAAAAAAAACTGTCAAAATTTGCTTAAAAGGTTGGCAGTTTTATTCATGTATCCGAAATGCTCTGAAGTAAATGAATAAGTATTTATAATTGAACACGTTTATATATGAAATCTTGATTTTCATGCCGTTATTTTCCATATCATATATTGGTTTATAGAAGTACCTGTTGACGACCTGTTAAAATTTTTACTTGGCGAATTGAAAAGTGTTCCTGAAATTCTCTCGATTTTCCGATCCTGTTCTTTTATCTATCCTTCAGAACAGTCTCATTATTCCCAGCGATGCAGGAATAAACACGGAAAGTTTGCCTTGGTTCTAAATTGCTGACTATTATCATTATCCTATGGTATTCTCTTGCACTCAGTCCATAACCTTTCAAGGAAGTATAGTAAGACGTGGGAAGTGAAACTCAAATTCGTTCACGGAAAAAGCGTTGAATTGAAGTGATCTGGACATTTATCCGTCTCTGCCTGGAAAATAAATGAGATTACTTATCAAATTCCATCTATTATCCAGATAGATTATAATTGATGCAAAAAGCTGAAAGAAATTATGTATTCGAATTTTCAGTAGAAAGGCAAAACATGTTTTACTTTATGAACTCTATTTTGATGGAAAATGTATTGCAACACCCGCACGCTTTCAGTGGTTCCGCATTTTTTCTATTTTTTTGTGTAGGTGCTTTCTTTCATTTACTATCAATACTAAGAAAAAGTACTGAATGTGCAAATCACAGTACTTCTTGCTCTGTAACCATGATATAATATGCCTGTCTCTTTACATGCTTAGCACAAGAGTTAATACCTCATTCATTTGGCTTGTTATGAACTACAGAAATGAAATAGATAATTTAGCATAATAATAGCCCAAAACTACAAATGGTGTGACCAAAATTAATCTTTTTTAAAGTTCCTAATTCACAATAGAATTATCAGAAGTTCGCATGGAATAGAAAACAAAATTCGACAAACTCAGGTTAAATAAGACTTTTTTTTTTTCATTTAAATGTCTTACCTAAATCGTTTTCATACCTACCGGAATGAGGCAATGGCGTCCCATTGAAAAAAGGCCGAAAGGAGAAAACGTGGCTTCGTTTTCCAGCTGATGAATGACACGTGACATCTGTGAAGGAAGGAAACAGAAATGCGCGTGAGCGATTTTACTCTGGTTTCCACAGGACTGATTGATATCATGAAATTTTGGCTGTCAGGCCAAATTCTTGGGCAATGTTGACTAATCAGTGCTTAAGACAACTAAAAGAGAGAATTAGAGTGGTTGGACAGTAAGATAAGAGCGGTCCATAAAATAAATCTAATGAAATATATAAGGATCTAAAGGTGGAACGGGGAGAACAAACCCCGCAGTTTAATTAACTAAGAAGCAATAGTCCGAGAGGTTGGAAAGCTAGATTGAAGAAAAGCTACAAAGTGGGTGAGGATAGAAGCTAAAGGGACATTGCAGACACCCTTTTACTAATGCCTACAGTGCACCGTGTTAGGTGCAATGACGGCACTATCCCTCCCACTATAGGGAACTTTCCACGGGAAAATCTGCCCTGACTTAATTCCTGGAAGTCCTTCAGAGGATCTATCATCGTCAGAGTCTGGCACAACGCTGCTAATTAGAAATGCAATGCATTCCAGGGCACTTGAGTCTTGATTAGAACTATAAGTGAATTGGCTTCAGGTTTAATAAAATAAATATAATTACTGGATTGTCAAGAAACGACCTGTATTGGCAACACAGTTGTCTTCTCTGTTTGAATGACCAAAGAGAACTTACTTGACTTACCTATTCAGAGATGGCTAGATCACGTACAAGTTTTGTATCCCTCCCCGAGCGAAGAGTACGAACCCAGTCGCGTCTCTTAATAGAACAAAAAAGAAAAGAGACGAAAGTAGAAAAGAATAATAATAATAAAGTAGAATACAAAGATTTATGAACAACAATTTCATATGAGTAATATCTTTTTTTATTTAATCATAATAATAACATTTTTCCAAAGCATGTACTATAGATGCATCGAAATGGCATTAATATATCATATTATAGGCAACATACTCGAGTTCATATGATTTCTTAGATATCAAAACATTTTCCTGTCGTCAGATGATTGCATTAATTTTCCACAAACTGATCAAGCCCATGTAAGCGTGGTGTTCCTGTTTTAATTGTTCCTCGTTTTAATGTCAATGAAATCTATGATAAATTATGCCTCTCTCATAGTAATTGATGCACCAAATGCAATTCTCTGTCTTTAATATCTACTCAATATTAAAAGCATATACATACTTTTATATCATTCTATTATCTATAGTTTTTGCGAAACATCAGTGAAGTCACTTTCAGTCAACATCTTTGAAGGTTGGGACCTCCCTTCTCATATTACACCAGTTGCTGTGCCACTAACATTAGAATAAAAAAAAAATGAATAAAGATATTATACTCATTTATATTAAAACAATTATATTCATAGGCTCTAAACCGGGCCTTTTTAGTTTTCTGTCAAAGAAAACCATTGAGATGACTTTGTCGTTCGTCAACTTTTCCTGTCCATATGTTTTCTGTCCCACCCTCCGATCTTAACAAACTGCTGAGGCTAGAGGGCTGCAAATTAGTATGTTGATCATCCACCCTCCCATCACGCAACACACCAAATTGCAGCCGTCTATCCTCAGTAGTTTTTATTCTATTTAAGGTAAAATTAGCCCTGATCGTGCATCTGGCAACTCTACAGGACAGGCCACCACCGGACAGTGGCTGAAATTTTCATGGGCCGCGGCTCATACAGCATATACACTGTACAGACAATTCGATTGCGCCGCCCACGAAACTTTAAGAGTTTTTTTACTCGATTATTATAAAATAGTAGTTTTCACGTAAATTCGACGAACCTTTCGAGGAAGGTATCATATGAGTGCCCTACGGGCTTCACTAGGTATAATGATGGTCTCTTCATAGTATTGTGGCAGGCAGGTCGCAGCTTTAAAATAAAAAAGAAGTGGTTACAATAATAATAAAACACATAGTAATGAAAACAGGCGTGAGAATACTTAATTCATTTTTGCTCGGTCTTTTTTTAATTTTGTTTTCAGTTTTATGCAGTTAGATATAATGTTGTAAAAAAGATATTTATCATCACAAGAAGTTGTGTCAAGTTAATGGAGATTATTAAGTATAATATTTACCATCGTCACAGTCGACTTCCTTCAGAAGACAACTTTGAGCAAGGAAGGTTTCGACATTTACACTCCGTAGCATTGATCGCTTTTGAATTTTAATCTCTTTTACTTGCTCACTTATTGTTACTTAACTCTCAAATTTCTCTGCAATTAGATTTTCACGAACGATTTTAAGCTTTGCAATTCGGTCATTAAAAGAGAAATAAGAAGGTATATGAATGAATCGCTTGGGGCGTGTGTCGTTCAGTGATAGAAGCTTGCTATGAAATTATGAAAATGACAGTACATTCGAGACGGATGCCAGAGTTAGCCAACAGCCTTCATTATCTCTTTGTTCTTGAACATGAAATATATCATTAAGAAGTGCAGGGCGTCACGGTGCATGATGGGGAGCTTAGTTATGAACAGAATATAGTCGCTTCTATGCACACAGACTGGTGACATATTGGTGAACCTTATCCTACGAAGCTGTTTGTTCAACTGTAATACAATAACGACATATTTTGCAGATTATAATGACTCACCTTTGCAGTTAGAAAATCGGGGGAACACAGAACAAAAACAAAAGTCGTAGCAATTTCGACAACCTGCATCACTGCTGACGGATCTTTTTTGAAATTCCTTTCTGCAATGGCTACGAATATATTTTGAACTGCGCTGACGAAATACGGAATGACAACCAGGATAATCAGAATGCTCTCGTATTGTGTCAGAGCTTTTATTACTAAATCGATTCTCACGATAAACTTGAGGAGCCGATCTGTTTTTTTTTCTTCTAGTGATACTCATTTTCTCATCAGTGATTCTATCTGTCATTTTCTCGTCAATGATTCTATCTGTCATTTTCTCATCAATGATCTGTCTGCATCTCTTGTATTTTTGTGTTGTACTGATGCATTTGACTCGAACCCTTCGACACATAGCACGAGATTTCTTTGCTTTAACTGGCAAGATTTTAGATTTGATTTTTCTCAAGTGTGAATACCAATATTTGTGTTTTCTTCTATTCCATTTGAGTAAAACAATTTCCATTGAGAATGTTTTCTCCAAGATGCATTTGATCTCTTGGTCTAACCGTTCAGACAATGTTTTAGAAATCAAGTAAATGAAACAGCCTGTTGGGACGTTATGGAGAGGAACGAAAAAAACGCCAACATAAAAGGTCAAATTGTTTAGAATGTGGGGCCCGTTTGAGGTGTTCCTCAAGTTGTCGACGACAAGGAGAATCAGCAGAAAAATTATGTATAAGCGCAAAACAAAGACTGCGTACACTGGCATCAAATTGCAGTCTCGCGTTGCAATTTTATATCTTAAGAGGAGTGCTATCTAGGCTAGTTTTTTTTGACGGACAAAACGAAGTAATATCGCAATACGGTGGCATTAAGGACGTGCAAGATATTCACCGTATTATCTACCATATGGAGGGCAGTGTTTGCACTTGGTTTCATAAGGATTATATTTATAATACAGGTTGTTGTAACTATTATAGTTAATATGAAGGACCAAATGGTGTACAGCATATTCCGCTTTAGAAAAGGCTTTCCCTTATTGGAAACTAGTTTGTCTTTGTGTATCAGTTGGAGATTAAGATCATAAGGGAATCCTCCCCATATTCTCATCAGTTGAAACATCAAGCGGATGTGGTTTGGGAATACAGTAAACATCTGCTCTAATTATTTTCAAGATGCCTGGGACAAATTCGTGAAACAACAAAGTTGTCTTCAAGATAATATGTTTTCTTCTTTCCTCTTGAAGAAACGCAGAAAACTGAAGTTGTTCCCACAATGGTGTCCTTCTTTCTATTAAATTCCTTCGGTTAGGAAGACAAGGACGAGTAGTGTCCCCAGTTAAATACCAGAAACAACGCACGCATTGGAGTAAGACGATGTCGACGCGGGAAGTTTGGGCATCTTCTCTGCGCGACTGTTAACAATATGTCCGCTGCGCGATGAAAACAGCTGTTTTTGTGGTAAAGAAAAGTTTGGTAATTGAATTTCGGGCCACTCGATATAAGACATAAGCGTATACTCTTGTCCATAAAAAAAAGAAAAAAAAAAAATTTATTTACAAGTGAACAAGTTCCCTTTTGTGGGCACTAAGGGTGATTTGGACGCTTTCCCTACTTCCTCTCTCCCTTCATGACGAGCAAGAAAAAGGAACCATCGGCTCGGTTTCCCGCCGCCTGGTCAAGTGCGTGGGAGGGAAGCTCGCTTTGTGTTTTTAAACCTAGATGCAGACAGATGTGCATGGCCTTGAGGAAATTAAGCGATTTAGGAGGTAAGCATTGCAGTGTACTGAGATTCTATAAACTAAGAGCTAAGAGAGGGTTGTTTTGCTGATGAATAACAGTTGATAGCTAAATAGAGAAGTGAATATGATGAAATATAGGCTCGTTTAACAAGTGTCCTAAATAGAGAAGTGAATATGATGGAAATATAGGCTCGTTTAACGAGTGTCGTTAGGGGTCATGTGCACAAATTACGATGCCGCTCCCCTTCAGGAATGTAGGCAGTGGACCACGAGGGGATTAAGACGGACGGTCCTTACGGTGGGAAAGCAAACGATTTGGTAAGTAAGAGTATTATTTTGTTAAGAGATCGCTCATGACATTTTTGGTTCCTCGAAGTGCATGGTAATGCCTAGGTATATTTCTTAAAGATCCTATGTGCAATTATTGTTATTTTAACCATTGTGATCACTGAGAAATTGATTCTAATGTGAGTTAAGGGATTTACCTGTCCTAGTGTTAAGGAGGTTATCATTTAACTAAAATGGCAAAATTGTCACCACTGTGAATATTTATGTTTGTTCATTTTTTCAGTGACCGATTGTAATAAAGGAAACTATAAGACACAAAAAAAAAAAAAAAAAAAAAAAAAAAAAAAAAAAAAACCCACGTTGGGCCGCCCACAGTCACAAATCGGCTACCACCCCTCTGGCGAAGCTGTGCGGAGAAGACGAGGAAATGAGGCTGGTTTCAAAGGACGTCCGCCACCACGCTGCGCCCAAAGAAGACCAGGAGTGCGAGGAAAATAGGCTAAGTCTACACAAATAAGAAGCCATTGTTGGATCCATTTCTTAAGGCATTGTTAGGCGTATTTAGTGGTAGTGCCGTCACCAATGCAATTATTTGTCAGGGGGCCATGGTGGTTCCGCAACGAATGCTAAGAAAGTTCGTGTTTAACGTTGTGTACCGCCGAAAGTTTGGGCGCGATTGTTAAAGGTGTCACATGAGTCAAGTTTTATCAGCATATGGTGGTTTCTGCAACGAAGGGATTAAAATGTTCATGAGCGAATCTTAACGAATTTGGCGTACGTCATTAATATTTAACAGTTATGGAGGAGGGGAGACCTTAAGTTTAAGATTCTGATGGCTGCTCAAATTTATTCTACTGCGTCGTAAGAGGGACTGGTTAAGTAGAGCAACTAATGTTGTTTTGGATAATATTCAAGTTGGGTAAATAATTTGTTTGGAGAACTATTCAGGGTTGGGCAATTAATTTTGGTTTGGAGAATTATTCAGCAGATAATCTTGCACATTGGTAACCATGCATAAAAACATTTGGGGTCATTTAATGTGGGAATTGTTGATTGCTGGGCAGTGGTTTGTGTGTGTAGGGTGTATTTAACTAGGGTTCTTACAATCTTACCTTTTGTAAAAAAAAAAAAAAAATTATATATATATAGCTATAGGTTGTGATGGTGCCCGGATTTGTGCCATTTCTTCAGGGAGGGGCGTAATTTTGTGGGGCATGCAAACTACATCTGGGTGAGTTTCCAGGGCAAGGGCTGATTGGCAAATTTGAGGGGCTCAAGATCGTGTTTGTGGGTTGGTAACGAAATTTGGTAGGATCGTGGTGTCCCCGCTAGGGACCCTGATGAACCACGGTACAGGGTTAATAGCAATTAGAGGGGCAGGCGTGCTCGAGTCGGGAGAGCAGTGCAACATGTTTAAGCCTCATGGTGTATTAATTCAGGTTCGTAGATGATTTCCCACAGTCTGTTTGCCGCTTGCAGTAAGGCTTAAGTAAATAAGGCTGGGACACGAGACATTGTTGCATTCAGGGTTGCTCCCTAGACTTGAAGGATCTTTGTGACGTCGCAACTGAGTAAGGTACTGGTAGTTGTCTTCACGGAGTGGTGTGGGTTTTGGCAACTCCTTGTTAGGTCAGCTACAGTTCGACTAGGGAATTTGAATTTTCGTTAGTTCATAGGGAGTGGCCAGAGCTGAATCCAGGAAAATGGAGACCCTTAAAGTTGTGCAATTGAGGGAGGTTTGAGAGCTAGAAGCCTCCCAATGGGGGGGAACAAATCTGCATTGTATCAGCGTCTGAGCGAGTCACTAGAGAAGGAGGGCAGGAGTGTTCAGGAATTTTTGAAGGAACTCGAGGTCAGGCAGAACAGTGAGATCAATCAGGACCAAGAGGCAGGAGAGGACATTGGGCCAATCCCAGAGGAGGAGGAACATTTAAATGTGGGGGATAGCGCATCAGTTATGGGTAGGCAATCTGTTGCTTCAGGGAGCTCTAAACAGTCAAGCGTGAGTTCTACTGGGAGTAGGCGTGTGTTGGCAGCTGCTTCTAGAGCCAGGTTGGAAGCAAAATTACAGAAGTTGGAAGAGCTGCAAGCCATAGAGCGAGAGGAAGAAGCCTTAAGACAGAGGAGGGAGAAGCTTAGGTTGGAGGCTGAGATAGCTGAGGTGGTGGCAGAGGAGAAGGTTTTACAACAATTTGACGAAAATAATAGAGAAATAGCTCCCGTCACTAGGATAAGGGAACACATAGACCCTGACATGGACAGGAGTGAACAACCCATGGGCTTAGGTGCAGTAGTGACTGAAGTTAGCTCAGGTAGGAATAACCAGGGGACTTAAGTAATAAGGAAATCTTGCAGACATTAATCTCTTGCAGCCTCAAAGGCTTGATGCCCAAGCAGGATATGGCTAAGTTTGATGGAGATTATACAAAGTACTTTAAGGTTCATCCGCTCATTCGACGACATATTTAGCAGCCAGCTGACAATGATAAGGAAACGCTGAGGTATCTGGATTTATACACAACAGGTAGGCCAAATGAGATAGTGGCAGCTTGCCTCCACTTAGATGCTTCAGAGGGTTATAGGCAGGCAAGAAAATTGCTGGAGGAGCGATATGGCAACCTTGAGCAAATAGCCACCGCATACGTGGATAAGGTAATCGAATGGAAGGACATGGGGGAGAATAATGCAGAGGACTTTGATGAGTATGCGGTGATGCTAAAAACCTGCAGAAATGCAATTTCGTGCGTCCCTTATGGTGTCACCGAATTGCAGAACCCAAAAACATGAGGTTGATCCTGAGCAAATTCCCATCTAGTGTGCGGGACCGATGGTGTAGAGTTGCCGACAAGACAATTAGTGAGAAGAAGCAGACCATACAGTTTGATGATTTAGTTAGTTTCATTGAAGGGAGGCTAGGGTCTTAAAAAAATCCCTGTTTGGACGCCACCTGTTCGAGAGTGGTAAAAGGGGCCACCCCTGGTTAGGAGAAGGTTCAGCACCAAGCAAATCACAGGTTTAACGAGTGCAAGGAAAGTTTCATGTAACAAAGTTGGGGAGGCTCCACTTTCATGTTGGCAACTGTAAAGGACCACATATAATATGATGAATCGACCAAATAGCTAAAATGGGACTGAGGACAAACTAAACACCATTAAGGAATTGAGGCTTTGTTTTTAGTTGTTTGAGAAATGGTCATATGTCCCAGTATTGCAGGTTACAGGAAAAGGTGCAATGTGTGTAACAAAAACCATCCAACTCTGTTGCACCGACACCACCAGCAGAAGTGGGTGGAACCAGAGAGCGCAAATAGGGCCTTAGTGGTTCAGGGGGAAGGTACGCATGACAAAATTGCTATGTTCAGAGCAGTTAAGGGGGTAGTGCTGGCACAGGGATGTCATTGTGCCCATAAGGGTTAGGTCAAGGGAAGGAAGGGAGGTTGGTGATGAGGGCCTTTTTGGACAATGGGAGTTCTACATGCTTTTGTTCAGAGGCATTAATGAAGACATTAGGTTGCACTGAGATGCAAGACGTAAAGGTGAATGTTGAACCATCAATGGAACAGAGGAAATTGCATGTAGCCTAGTCTCAGGATTGTCAGTATTAGACTATGAGGGTAAGAATTGCATTACACTCCCCCCAGTGTTGAGCACCTCCCGCATACCTATCGATGAGTGTGATGTGATCAGGGCCGGAGATCTGGAACGCTGGCCACATCTGCGAGAAATAGATATCCCAGATGTGGATGCCGAAGTGGGTTTGTTAATTGGGAAACAATGTTCCACACTTACTTGAGCCGAGGGAAGTCATTAACTCAACCCACCTCCATGAGCCACATGCCATACGAACATTATTGGGCTGGGCAGTCTGTGGGGCAAAGGACAAGAGGTGTCAAGAGCACATCAATAGGATCCAAGTAACTAGCAGGCGTTTGGAGTTGGAACCGCATGCTGGGTGGAAGATTATAATAGAGACTTCCAGGACATGGCATCTCCCAAAAGGGAAATGTCTGCAGAAGATAAGAAATGGCTAGATCTAATTCAAAGGGGGTTAGAACTGCAGAGGGGGGTTATGAGGTGCCACTGCCTCTGCGCACAATCTTGGACCCTTGCCAGAAACAAGATACATTGCATTGCTCCGTATGCACAGTCTTCGTAAGAAGCTAATGAAGGATGGTACCTACGCTAAGCAATACAGTGCCTTCATGACCGAGATGCTACAGAAAGGATATGCTGAGCGAGTGACCTCAGCCAGCCCAGGAAAATGTATGGTATATCCCTCATTTTGGTGTGCAACATCCAGACCAAGCCAGAACAAGGGTCCGTGTTGTATTTGACTGTGCGACAGGGTGGAGGGCACCCGTCGTTGAATGACCTAATATTGCAGGGTACCCTATATGATGAACTCTTTGCTGGGTGTGTTGGTGAAGTTTAGGGGAGGTCTGTTTGCCTATTCAGAGGGGAGGGGTATAAATACAATTTTTTACCAGGTACGGGTACCAGAACATCAGCGGGACTACCTCAGGTTTCTTTTTGGTGGGAAAATAGTTTTAATGAGGAGCCAACTGAGTTTAGAATGGCTGTACATCTGTTTTGGGGCCTGTTCGTCACCCAGCATTGCAAATTTTGTGCTGAAACAGACAGCAAGCGACTTTGGGAATGGGTTCTCCAAGGGAGCACGGGACACCGTTGCTAACAATTTCTATGTAGACGACTGTTTTGAGAGCCGAGGATCGTCAAGATGCCTTGTTAAGTAATTTTGTTAGAGTTAAGGAGCTTTGCGAAAAAGGGGGATTTACATTGACGAAGAAGTTCAGTAGCTCATGCGTGGAGGTTTTGTCATCCATCCCAAGGGAGTGGTACGGTAAGGGCTCATTTCAGGTTCATAGATGGATCAGGGCCAAATAAGACAAAGGCATTGGGAGTACAGTGGGACTTGGCCACTGATGAATTGGGTGTCCAGGCAGATCTGGGTTTCAGTTCCAAGGACTAAACGCAGCTTGTTGTCAGCCATAGCCTCGATTTACGACCCTTGGCATATTGGCACCAGTTTTAATTGAGGGACGGATAATTGTGCAGGACTTGTGTAGATTGAAGATAGGCTGGGACAGGGGATTGGACTCCAACACCACTGACCGCATCAGGGTGTGGGTGAACAAGTTGAATCAGAACCAGAGGGATAAGTGTGCCAAGATGCCTAAAGGTTATTGGGTGGGAGTCAGCTACCCTAATACAGCTGCATCTGTTCTCGGATGCGAGCATCATGGGTTTAGGAGTAGTGGCATACTTGCGGGTCACAGATCGGTGGGGAAATGTATCCTGTAGATTCATTATGGGAAAGGCAAGGGTAGCGCCCTTGAAGGACGTTTCAGTACCCCGCCTAGAGCTTAGTGCAGCTGTACTAGCCGTAAGACTTGGAACCACAATTCTGGCCATGATAGATTTCAAGGTGGACGAGGTCTATTATTGGACAGATTCAACAACGGTCTTGCGTTATATTCGGAATGATCAAGCTCGGTACCAAACATTTATAGCGAACCGAGTCTCTATGATAAGGGAAGGAAGTGATCAGGAATGATGGAGGTACGTTAACTCTGAATGAAACCCGGCAGACAATGCATCACGCTCCAAGCAGTCTGAAAGGTGGAGAACAGGGCCAGTTTTTTGCTGAAGGAGGAGTGTTTTTGGCCAGCAGAGCCAGCCCACATGTCCAACAGTGTGGAAGGACTAGAAGTTAGTGGCGTGAGATAGGTCCCAAAAAAGGGCACAAGTCTGCCAAACAATTAGCTTCAGGGTTGGGTTGGATTGTAGGCAGACAGGGTGGCATAAAATCATCCACCACTACTCAAAGTGGATCCGGCTACTCAGAGCCGTAGGCTGGGTCATATTGTTTACCAGGTATTTAATGTGCAAACATAGGCAGCAGCTTAGCGAACTAAACATGCATTTGTCTACACAAGTTATGAGCTTGGCAGACACTGGTTTGTGCAGGTAGCACAGCGAATGACTTATGAGGTAGATAGCAAGTCTTGAGAAGGGCAGCACCATCAGGGTTTCCAGCTCCTTAAGAAAATTGAAACCAATCCTGAGAAATGGGCTATTGTGCGTTGGAGGGAGGTTATCACTGGCGAATATTGCCCCGAGCGAAAGGAATCCATTATTCTGCCATATAAGGGCCACTTGACTGACATAGTTATCCAGTATTATCACGAGCGTTCCAACCATATGGCATAATGTATTTTTCTGGGTCTAATGAGGGAGAAATTTTGGGTGGTTTAAGGGCAATGCAGCGGTGAGGCGCGTGCTAGGGAAATGCATCAAGTGTCGCAGGGTACATGGAAAGGTAATTGAACAGCAAATGGCCGATCTACCACCTGATCGCGTGGAGTCAGGGAAACCACCCTTCTATCGCAGCCGGGGTGGACCTTTTTGGACCATTCTTCGTGAAAAAGGGGCAGAGCGCAGATAAAGCACTGGGGAGTTATATTCACCTGCTTGAACATGAGGGCCATACACTTGGAAATAGCGTCAAATCTCACATCAGACTCATTCATTAGTGCCTTCAGAAGGTTTTTGGCTCGTCGTGGACATGTTAGGACGATTGATGCGACTGCGGCACTAATTTTGTGGGATCACGGAAGGTTCTAGACTCCTGTTATGAGTTCTTGGGAGAAAACAAGGTGCGAAATGAGTTGCTCCAGTGTGGGTGGAATTTTGTTTTCAATCCCCTGGGCGCCTCACATTTTGGAGGAGCATGGGGAAACGATTGATAGGTAATGTGAGGAGGGTCCTGGATGTAGTCTTGGGGGCACAGCAATTGGATTATGAGGGATTGTGTACTCTTTTGTGAGGTGGAAGCAACAGTTAATAGTAAGGCCCCTTACCATTGTCACCTCAGACAGTAGAGACCCCCAGCTCCCCCCCCCCACTCACAACCAACAGCTTTTAAACATGGGAGAGTCACCCGCAGGGTGCCATGTTGCAACAGGTAGCTACTCTAAGCAGAGATGGAAGCAAGTGCAGCACATGGCTGAGCAGTTCTGGGCACGTTGGAAACGCGAATACCTGTCGGGGTTACAACAGCGACAGAAGTGGTTCAAGGAACGACGAAACGTCAGTGGGTGGGAAGACATAGTCCCTTATGGTCAATGAAAGTGTAGCACGCTGCCATTGGCCACTGGCTCGAGTAGTACAGACTAAAGCAGGGAAAGGATGGACTGTTTAGGACGGTGACTGTCAGAAGGGAGGGCAAGGATTATGATAGACCACTGTCGAAACTTGTTTTAATTCTGGAGGAAGAGCAGGACCTAGTGGACAATGCTAGGCAATAGGTGTTGAAACCCTCTTGCAGTCAAGAGGTTTCAAGGGGGCGGGTGTCGACGCGGGGAAAGTTTGGGCATCTTCTCTGCGCGACTGTTAACAATATGTCCGCTGCGCAATGAAAAACAGCTGTTTTTGTGGTAAAGAAAAGTTTGGTAATTGAATTTCGGGTCACTCGATATAAGACATAAGCGTATACTCTTGTCCCATAAAAAAAAGAAAAAAAAAAATTTTTATTTACGAGTGAACAAGTTCCCTTTTGTGGGCAGTAAGGGTGATTTTGGACGCTTTCCCTACTTCCTCTCTCCCTTCATGACGAGCAAGAAAAGGACCATCGGCTCTTTTCCGCCGCCTGGTCAAGTGCGTGGGAGGGAAGCCGCGCCCTTTGTTGTTTTAAACCTAGAAGCAGACAGATGTGCATGGCCTTGAGGAAATTAAGCGATTTAGGAGGTAAGCATTGCAGTGTACTGAGATTCTATAAATTTACTAAGAGTAAGAGAGGGTTGTTGCTGATGAATAACAGTTGATAGCTAAATAGAGAGTGAATATGATGGAAATATAGGCTCGTTTAACAAGTGTCCTAAATAGAGAAGTGAATATGATGGAAATATGGCTCGTTTAACGAGTGTCGTTAGGGGTCATGTGCACAAATTACGATGCCGCTCCCCTTCAGGAATGTAGGCAGTGGACCACGAGGGGATTAAGACGGACGGTCCTTACGGTGGAAAGCAAACGATTTGGTAAGTAAGAGTATTATTTTGTTAAGAGATCGCTCATGACATTTTTTGGTTCCTCGAAGTGCATGGTAATGCCTAGGTATTTATTTCTTAAAGATTCTATGTGCAATTATTGTTATTTTACCATTGTGATCACTGAGAAATTGATTCTAATGTGAGTTAAGGGATTTACCTGTCCTAGTTGTTAAGGAGTTATCATTTAACTAAAATGGCAAAATTGTCACCACTGTGAATATTTATGTTTGTTCATTTTTTCAGTGACCGATTGTAATAAAGGAAACTATAAGACAGTCGCGTATCACTCAAACCCACGTTGGGCCGCCCACAACGATGTTTATAGATCGGAAGAACTCTCCGCCCCTTGCGCAAATATTTGCTAGAAATGTCAGCTGAGACGTTTTATTTTCTTTATTGTTTTTTCAGGTTTGATAGACTATATTACATTTACTTTCGCAGTCTTTATTGGAGAATTATTACCATCTGCAATAATCCTGAAAGAGTATATCATTACTGCATAACATTACCCTTAATTAGTGTATCAAGTTTTATATATGTATAACTAATGAATACATTCTTGTAACTTGTTCAAATTTTACAAATGAAATTTAATAGATTGATACCAATCCTACCGAAAAAATTCTTAATAATCCAGTGATGACAGCTTGATGAGATCGAAGCTGGACGGAATGGATCCTACTTTTGGTTTTCAATTTTTTTTTTTTTTTTTTTTTTAATGGATACGCGGCCTATTCTTATTGGTTCACGAGGAATGCTCTGCTCTCCGCCAATAGTTTAAACCAATGATTTTATTTTTCAAAAAATAATGAAAACTGCGGTATTCTAAATTTGGTTTGCAAAATTTCACATACTCAATTAGCATTATCAGTAACATTAATTTTCCTCTCATTAATTCCCGATCATTATTTAAAAAATTTAATTAACTCCTCCCTGAGTCTGACGTGCATAGTCTTCGTGTTGTAGTAAAAGAAGTTATCGGTATCTTAAACATTGTGAATAAGAAATAAAAATAAATAGTCATTTTGTTTCAAAGCTTATGTTCGACCTTGTTTAGAGCAGATTCCAGGCCATGTGTATTAATATTCTTAACTATAAATAGGCTGTTCTGTTCAACCTGGTAGAAAGGTGATTACATTATATGCTGAATGACTCCACGTTGCTAAGAATTTTTTTCTTAAATACGTCATAATAGTTCGCATTTGGCCGAAAAATAAAATACCTTTTTTAATCATGGAAACATAAGTTACGATGAGTCTCATTTTACCATAGATGGTGTTGGGTGTAACCTAATTTTTTTTTTTTGTTTTTTTTTTTTTTTTTTTCAAGTTGTGAGTGAATGGGAATGTCTCTTTACTTTTACTGGAATATTTAATCAACAGACTTTCGGCTTTGTCCCGGTCTCTCCTCTTCCCGGAGTTGTAATTAATTTATTTATTAAATTCTTTGAAAGCCAATTACTGTGTAGTATTTTCCAATTTCATACCCCTTAGTTTAGGTAGGATGACGATATGTCGTGAATTTGTAACCTAAACGAAATAAATTTCCGTATATTCTTTTTTAGCATCTTAACCAGCTGCGTCTACCCATACAGTATGAGGAGTTTTGGGGTTAGGCTTGAACACAGGGTTTTCATCCCTGCAAAAGTTTTCGCATCGCTGAAATGACCGTGGGAACCTGTGAAATTTCACACCTGTCCCTCTCACCCCTTTATGGTCAATTTTCACACCTAAAGGTGTGAAAAGTAATTAACACCTCATTAAAAGGTGTGAAATTTCACACCTAGATGCTTATACTCCAGGTAGAAAAATCGATTACCTGTGGATTAGCACCTAGGTGTTGAGGGACAATATACACACACACACACACACACACACACACACTAATAATTATATATATATATTATAAATATATAATTATTATATCATATTATATATATATATAATTATATCTAATATATGAATATAAACATATATATATTATATATATATATATATATATATAGATATATATATATATATCAACACACATTATATATATATTATAATATATATATATAATTATATATATATATATATATATATATATATATATATATATATAGATTATATTTATTCACAAAAATTTAACCATAAACTTCATTTACTATCCAGTTCACTATTACTCGGGAA
>NC_061110.1:33253312-33258312 GCF_015104395.2 Macrobrachium nipponense | reverse complement strand
TACACCGCACCAGAGTAGCCACTTTCCCATGGGGGGAGGGGGAAGGGGGAGGGGGAGGGGGAGGGGGAGGGATGGGTTGGCAGCGTTAACTTACGGGTTTTTACACCGCGCCAGAGGTTGCCACTTTCCCATGGGGGGAGGGGGAGGAGGGGAGGGGTATGGGTTGGCAAGCATTAACTTACGGGTTTTTTACACCGCGCCAGAGATTGCCACTTTCCCATGGGGGGGGAGGGGGAGGAGGAGGGGAGGGTTGGCAGCATTAAACCTTACGGGTTTTTTACACCGCGCCAGAAGGTTGCCAACTTTCCATGGGGGGGGTGGGGGGAGAGGAGGGGGGATGGGGTTGGCAGCAGCTTAACTTACGAACGTACGGGTTCTTTTTTTTTAAACAAAAACACCGCGAACCCCGCGCAGAGGGTGCCGACTGTTCCCATGGGGGGGAAGGGGGAGGAGGGGAGTGATGGTTGGCAGCATTCCCACTTACGGGTTTTTACACTTGTTTTTACCAGAGGTAGCCACTTTCCCATGGGGGAGTGGGGGGAGGGGGAGGGGGATTGGGGGAGGGGATGGGTGGGTTTTTTACAGCATTAAACGTTATTGGGGTTTTTTACTTATTTTTTCCGCCACCCAGAGGTACGCACTTTCCCATGGGGGGAGGGTGGGGAGGCCCAAGGGGGAGGGGGAGGGGGAGGGATGGGGTTGGCAGCATTAACTTATGTTTTTTTAAACACCGTCCACCAAAGCGAAAAGCAACTTTTTTGCCCATGGGGGGAGGTTTAGCCCACTTTTCCCCCCATGGGGGGAGGGGGAGGGGGGAGGGGGAGGGATGGGTTGGCAGCATTAAACTTACGGGTTTTTTATTTTTTTTTTTTAACACCGCACCAGAGTAGCTTTTCCCATGGGGGGATGGGGGGAAGGGGGGAGGGGGGAGGGGATGGGTTTGGCAGCCAAATTAACTTTTTTACGGTTTTTTTGCCACCGCACCAAGAGGGTTTTTAGCCCTTTTCTTTCCCATGGGGGGAGGTGGGGGAGGGGGAGGGGGGGAGAAAGGGTTTTTAGAGAGGGGGGAGGGGATGGGTTTGGTGGCAGCATTAAATTACAGGTTTTTACACCGCGCCAGAGGTTGCCACTTTCCCATGGGGGGAGTGGAAGGGGGTCCCAGGGGGAGGGGGATGGGGTTGGCAGCATTAACTTACGGGTTTTTACACCGCACCAGAATGTAGCCACTTTCCCATGGGGGGAGGGGGAGGGGGAAGGGAGGGGGGAGGGGATGGGTTGGCAGCATTAACTTACGGTTTTTACACCGCACCAGAGGTAGCCACTTTCCCATGGGGGGAGGGGAGGAGGAGGGGATGGGTTAGCAGCATTAAGTTACAGGTTTTTACACCGCGCCAGAGTTTGCCACTTTCCCATGGGGGGAGTGAAGGGGGAGGGGGAGGGGATGGTTGGCAGCATTAACTTACGGTTTTTACACCGCACCAGATGTAGCCCACTTTCCCATGGGGGGATGGGGAGGGGGAGGGGGAGGGGATGGGTTGACAGCATTAACTTACGGTTTTTAACACGCGCGCCAGAGGTTTGCCACTTTCCCATGGGGGGGGAGGGGGGAGGAGGAGGGGATGGGTGGCAGCATTAACTTATGGGGTTTTTACACCACACCAGAGGTTCCCACTTTCCCATGGGGGGAGTGGAAGGGGGAGGGGGAGGGGATATGGGTTGGCAGCATTAACTTTATGGGTTTTTACACCGCACCAGAGGTAGCCACTTTCCCATGGGGGGAGGTGGGGGAGGGGAGCGGGGAAGGGGGAGGGGATGGGGTTGGCAGCATTAACTTATGGGTTTTTTTACACCGCACCAGATGTAGCCACTTTTTCCATGGGGGGAGGGGGAGGGGGGAGGGTGGGGGGGAGGGGGAGGGGGAGGGGATGGGGTTGGCAGCATAACTTATGGGTTTTTACACAGCACCAGAGGGTAGCCACTTTCCCATGGGGGGGAGGTGGGGAGGGGGGAGGGGGAGGGGGGAGGGATGGGTTGGCAGCATTAACTTATGGGTTTTTACACCGCACCAGAGGTGCCACTTTCCCATGGGGGGGATGGGAGGGGGGGGGAGGGGATGGGTTGGCAGCATTTAACTAAGGGTTGTTTTTACAACGCGCCAGAGGTTGCCACTTTTCCCATGGGGGGAGGGGGGAGGGGAGGGGGAGGGGGAGGGGAGGGGGGAGGGGGAGGAGGAGGGGATGGGTTTGGCAGCATTAACTTACGGGTTTTTAACCGCACAGAGGTAGCCACTATCCCAAATGGGGGGAGGGGGGGGGAAGGAAAAAAAGGGGGAGGGGGAGGGGATGGGTTTGGCAGCATTACTTATGGGGTTTTTACACCCGCACCAGAGGTAGCCAATTTCCCATGGGGGGGGAGGGGGATGGGGGGAGGGGAGGGGATGGGTTGGCAGCATTAACTTATGGTTTTTTTTACACCGCACCAGAGGTAGCCCACTTTCCCATGGGGGGAGGGGGTGGGGGGGGGGGGGGGGAGGAGGGGGAGGGGGAGAGGATGGGTTTGCAGGCATTAACATTAATATGGGTTTTTTTACACCGCACCAGAGGTATCCCAGCTGGGACCAAAACTTCCCATGGGGGGAGGGGGGGGGAGAAGGGGGGGGGGAGGAAGGGGGAGGGGGATGGGTTGGCAGCATTAACTTACGGGTTTTTAACACACCGCCGCCAGAGGGTTGCCACTTTCCCATGGCGGAGGGGGAGGGGGGGGTGGCAGGGGGAGGGGGGAGGGGATGGGTTGGCAGCATTAACTTACGTGTTTTACACCAGCACCAGAAGGTTGCCACTTTCCCATGTGGGGGAGGGGATGGGTTGGCAGCATTAACTTTTACGGGTTTTTTCTTACGGGCCACCCGCGCCAGAAGGTTGGTGGCCCCTTTTTCCCATGGGGGGAGGGGGGAGGGGGGAGGGGAGGGGATTGGTTGGCAGCATTAACTTACAGGTTTTTTACAACCCACGCCGGAGAGGGTTGCCACTTTCACATGGGGGGAGGGGGGAGGGGGGAGGGGGGAGGGGGATTGGGTGGCAGCATTAACTACTTTGGTTTTTACACCGCACCAGAGGTTGCCACTTTCCCATGTGGGGGAGGGGATGGTTGGCGGCATTAACTTACGGGTTTTTGGTTTTTTACACCGCGCCAGAGGTTGCCACTTTTACCCCCATGGGGGGAGGGGAAGGGGGAGGGGGAGGGGGATTGGTTGGCAGCATTAAACTTACGGTTTTTACACAAACGCCCGAACCAGCCAGGTAGCCACTTTTTTTTCCCATGTGGGGAGAGGGGATGGGTTTGCAGCATTAACTTACGGGATTTTTTTACACCCGCGCCAGAGGTTTGGCCACACTTTTCCATGGGGGGGAGGGGGAGAGGGAGGGGATTGGTTGGCAGCATTACTTAAAAACAGGTTTTTAACACCGCGCCAGAGGTAGCCACTTTCCATGTGGGGGAGGGGATGGGTTGGCAGCATTAACTTACGGGTTTTTAAACACCGCACCAGACGGTTTGCCACTTTCCATGTGGGGGAGGGGATGGGTTGGCAGCATTAACTTACGGGTTTTTACCACCGCACCAGAGGTTGCCACTTTCCCAGGGGGTGGGGGGGAGGGGGGAGGGGGGAGGGGGATTGGTTGGCAGCATTAACTTACGGGTTTTGTTTTTTACACCACGCGCCACCAGAGGTAGCCACTTTCCCATGTGGGGGTAGGGGGGGATGGGTTGGCAGCATTACTTATTACGGGTTTTTATAAAAAACTTTTTACAACCGCGCCAGAGGTTGCCACTTTCCATCATGGGGGGGGGAGGGGGAGGGGGGAGGGGGGATTGGTTTGGCAGCATTAACTTACGGGTTTTTACACCGCACCAGAGGTCCAGCCACTTTTCCCCATTTGGGGGAAAGGGGATGGGTTGCAGCATTACTTAAACGGGTTTTTTTACACCGCACCATAGGTTGCCACTTTCCCATGTGGGGGAGGGGATGGGTTGGCAGCATTAACTTCCGGGTTTTTGTTTTTTACCAACCCCGCGCCAGAGGGTTGCCACTTTTCCCCCAAGGGGGCCAGTAGTGGGGAGGGGTTTGCCGGGCATAATTACCCCCCGACTGCAAAAGTTTGTTTCTCTTCCTTTTCTTTTTCGGCTTAACTTCTATTGTATTTTTGTCGTACAAGCTTCCTAGCAAGTTAGCAACTTCCTGAGCATCAATAGACTTCCTCAAACAAACTTTAACTATTTTGCACAAATCTTCTTTCATTGGCCCTTGCATTTCCTTATGTATTGCACATTCTCCTATTAGTTTCCTCAAGTTCAATTTATCGAAGAGTGGAGTCTCCTTTCGGATAGTATGGGTCCTGAGAAAAAACTTTTTGCCAATTCGGCCTGCAAGACCAAAGTCTACGATTGTAGGCTCATTGGTCTCTTTATTTATCACAATATTATTCCCATGCAGGTCGTTAATGTTACATGCCCCGTTTACGTACTGCCCCGACGATGAATTGTTTGCGATGATCTGCGCAATCTTCTTTACCACTGATATCATTTCCATCGGTTGTCGGGCCGATTGTAATTTCCAGTTCTTAAAGGTAATCGTACCAGCGTCGCTCATGACAATGCCATATGGCGGTACCGCTGACACTGCGTAAACATTTGGCACACCTTCGATACTCTTTAGGTCCCCCTGTCCAGATTTGTTTTTTTTACTTCTTTCAGGATTTCAAGGAGAACATTTGGAGATATACCGTTGTTTCCAAAGAGCTTGATCACGAGAGGCTTCTCGACGTCATCGAAATGGTAGCGATAGCAAGTACCAAACACGCCCTGGCCAATTTTGTTCTGCAAGAAGGGAACACCGTCCAAATTGACGACCGGAATGTTCATGTGCCTCAAAGCACTGACGAGTTTCCTTTCCTCATGACGTAGTCTCCTGATCCCAAGGAAATTCTGTTCACAATCCTTCA
>NC_061110.1:33206073-33247812 GCF_015104395.2 Macrobrachium nipponense | reverse complement strand
CCAAACTTTGTTTTTATTTTCATTTATCTTATCTTGGTAATATTCTCAACTTCCTACAATTGCCTATTTTTTTCCTAAAAGGAAGCCTTGTTATTTATCCAAAAACATCTCGAACACTCGGTGCATTTTGCGGAGAGAATCTATATACATATATATCCACAACGAGAAATCGGCGAAAATCTATATCCCCAGTGTTTCTACAACTACATTTGAGATTGGAACATATTTCGGCTACAATGGCAATTCATTGCAGTGATGAAATTTGTTTTTGTTCCTGGGAATATTTATTTTCCTTCGTTGTTATATAGGCCAGAAATATAATATCTAATAGCTCCCTTATAGTGATAGCAATTATGTTTCGATAGGTCAGATATTTCGGAAGTATATAAAAAATCATGAGCGATAACCCTTTTGCAACCATCTCACGAAAGCCATGCAAAACCTTGCTACAAACACTACAGTTCCTTCTAATACATAAAAAGCTTAAAATAAATAAATAAAACATTGGCTTGCAGTTGAAGATATGCATAAACTATGAATTGGTGACAATGACCACAAACAGCTGCAAGATCTATAAAGTCGATTGCAGTAGTCAGGGTAAATACAAAATCAGTACCTACGTCAAATGCATTGTCTGGCAAAGCAGGAACCTCCGGAAATGTAAAGATGAAGGCACAAATAAAAGTAGTCGGGGAATGGAATATTAACTTAAAGAAAAGGCCAAGCGCTGAGACCTAAGGAGTAATTCAGCGCTGGAAAGGAAATTGAGGGTAAAAAGATCATAAAGGTGTAACAGGAGTAAAAAAAAAAAAAAAAACTCGCAGTTGCACTATGAAACAATCGTTAGGAGAGGGTAGGAAGTAAATTGGAAGAATGAGAATATGAACGGAGATACGAAAGGAGTTGCAGCTAAGGGTCGAAGGGACACTGCAAAGAACCTAAAATAATGCCTACAGCGCGTAATGTGAGGTGCACTGACGGCACTACTCCCTTACGGGGATCTTTATTAGGTCTTCGTTCATTGTATTCTTTATCAGTATCTGCTTGCTTACTAACGTGTTTAAAAACTTGCATTTTGCTTTCTTGAGAATTTGTATCGACAAAACATTTATCTAAGACTAAGACACAAAGGCACGATGCGCTTCACTATCATGGATTTCAACTTTCTGGCTTATTTATATAAGGCGTCCCTCAGTCTGTAAAATCTGAAATCTTACCTTTATTTATTTGCCTAATAAATTAAACTCAATTTTTCATGAAAAAAGAGTAACATATCAAATCGCACTTATTGATTATATTTAGTATATTTTCTTTCCTTGTGCTGGAAAACAAAAATCTTTAAAAGATATCAACGCTTTTGTTCATTAAATTCTGGAATGGGAATATCCAAGATTTCAGTTTCGTATACATGAAGGTAATATGAGCACCCTCTGGTTAAAATACTTGTTCAGTGAAGAAGTATTTGACATTTAATCAACACATTTTTGACACTCTAATGTGGTGTCAAATTTTGCTCCCCTGTGAAATTCTGCACATTTATGTTGTACGTGATTTATCTGATGAAGAGGCAACGTGAACTATTTTTATTGGGGCTAGTTTTCATCAATTTGCCATCACTCTTCTTTCAGTCTATTTTCATCAAGTCATGATTGATATTGTTTATGGATATATCACAATACCATGACTTTGTTCTTAAAAGATGTTCAGCTTGTAAGGCATCTTGACGCTGAATAATGTTTATTGTGTTGAAGCATTATCAAACTCGCATTTTTCCCCTTTCCAAGCAAACACAAAACATGATAAAGGTAAATGGATATATGCATAAAATTTCTTTTACCAGATATTGTACATAGAATGTTGGTGTTCTGTGTTTGTACTGATGTAAGATTATCGTGTATTTCACATAGACTATTATTTGGCAAAATATTGGATGACAGAAGTGTAAAGAATGCAGTTTAAAATTCCAGTCCTTACAGTTTTATATTGCAGCTATTAACAAAATCCTTTCAATCTGATGATGCCATATTTTCGCTCTCTCTCTCTCTCTCTCTCTCCCGAAATGACTAAGGTCGGGGTGAACGTAATCTATTTAGTTTTTTTATATTTTGCGAGGGATTTCAAGTCCTTTCTTATGAGGCTTTTGGCCTTGAACTCGGAATTTATCTTCCAAACGAAAGATACAAATAGCAGTTTACCGAAGTGTATTACGAAACGCCATAACTATAAGTATTTAATATATAGGTAATCATAAACTTTCTTTCAAGGTTACGGGATTTTAATTGACTTCGTGGCTCCTGTGAAAATCACAGTAGATGAACGTGACTTCATTATGATAGAGAATACCACATGAAAATGACAAGCAGAAGAAGGTCACAGTGCCAAGCGTTTTCTCCTGTTTATTCAGGCATCGTCGGGCCACAAATGAAATACAGTTGGAAAGAAGGTTACAGGGTAAATGAAAAGATCAAGAACACCAGATGGTTATCATTGTCAAAAGGGTAGAAATTAAAGAGATAATCCAGGATAATCCGAGATCACTCAGGCGGTCAGAAACTAAAACCACGGATTAAACCATAGTAAAAACGGAAACTTAGCCATACAAAGTCAAAAAACATTGTACAAAACTGAATATATTAAGATTCAGTACTATTCTCAATATCTCATATGTACAAATAACATTTCTATACATGTTTTTGTACTTTGTATGGGTAAGCTTTCTCCATCTCTTATGGTTAAATCTATAGTTTAGGTTGCTGACCGCGTAATCTCGAACTATTCTAAAACATCAGGGAATAATACCTCAATTTCATTCCATTCCTGTGTCAAAGGTCACCAGTGACGGACTATATATATATATAATATATATATATATATATATATATATATATATATATATATATATATATATATATATATATAATATAGGTACACGAAAGTACTTGCTCTCTGTATTCATTTTAATCTCTCCTAGTGGCTTCAGCTTATCTATGTATTACACCCCCTTTATTCCCTAAACTACACAAACTGGGAACTCTTACCTGTTGCCAACGGTGCCCTGTCTGTAAGCTGTCACGAGGCTTATTAAGACTGCGTAAATATACAAAAATATCATTTATTTCCCAAAGCAATTGGTTATAACAAAGAACAAAATGATTAACAAGTCATAGTGGCACAAATACCCAAATCTGCCCATAAAGAAAACCAATAAGATAACATTCTACCTTCCGGACTAAGGTTACACTCTCAAACCCCAAACAAGTCACATTGTCTAGTATTAGTCAGTTAGAGAATCCCATTCCTAATCAACCATGGAATCGGACCCATCTGTAATAAAGATAATAGTTATATAGACACCCCACGTCACTCTTTTCAAAGTATTTACGTAAAGAGAATATTTCCACACTTCTCTCTCTTTTCCAAAAGGTAACAGATTTTCTAAGTTTTTAAAGAACGTGTCTTAACTTTTCGATGGGCGTTTTCTCCTGACACTTAGAGCAACCGCTTGTTCTCTCCTTTGCACAAAGAATGTGTCTTCCACAAGTACCCTGAACCAGTAGGCCTGTAATACGCGTACAAACGAATGCACATGCCTCGCAAACGGGGAACGACCTCTGAGACAAGTTGCTTGTTCAGCAAATATCATTCTCTCCCCTGTGAACTTTGCAGTGTACCACCCCTTGTCTCTAGGCGAGCAGAGCTATGTGACTTTATTATTATATAAAACACTTTAAACATATTATTAGCCATTCCCCCTCTTTCACCTCTCTATATATGTATGTATGTGGGTATGCATGTGTGTGCGTATGTATGTACCTTTGGAGTCCATATTTTGAATCTAAGCCAACGGATGAGAGCGTAAAAAATTTACAAGAAAGAATCATGTTTCAGTATAATATGTGTTTGTTGTGTTGTCTATTTATTGGACTTATTATCCGTCATATCGTCGTTTCCACAGGTCCCGGAGGACTGCTGACCCGCCTGGGAATGCTTGCTAGTTCTAATTCGACCCAAAATATAGAAGCTGATGATGGCCAGTTGCAAGGAGCTCTCCTCGGAATAATTCAAGAGGAAATAAGACATCAGCGAGGGAGACTGAGAGATTACGAGGAACGACTGATGAAAGACGTTGAAGACAGAATACGTTTGGAGGAAAAGGTACAACGTCTGGAGGAAGGAAATCGCCATTCCCCCTCGAATTCAACGACATCTGTAGAGAGCGAGAACGAGAGATTCGCTTCAGTCTTGCAAGGTGAGCGGAAGGAATTGTCAGCCACCAGGAAAATGATCTCCTCTCTGGAAACGGAACTGGAGGCACTAAAACAAGAAAGGACCAAGCTCGGGGAAGCCCTCAGGACGCGGCATCAGGAGGAATACCAGATGAAGAAAGGGCTAAGAGAGAAATTCGAAGAGATAGAAATGATCATAAACGAGAATAAGGACTTAGCTAAAGCAAACGAGGAACTGAGGAGAGAGGGCGCCGAATTGTTAGCGGAAGTGGAAAGATTGAGACTTTCCGCAGGAGAACACCGAACACAGTTCTCTGCACGTCAAAACAAGGAAGATGAATCAGAGAAGCTTCGGCAGGAACTCCAAAGGGAAAGAGACATTAATGACTGCCTGAGAGACCTCTGCAAACTGCAAAAAGGTCAAATAAACGCTTTGACGCGCCCTGTAGAGATGCTTCGTACCAGTTCAGGGACAAAAGGGACGACTTTGGAGACAGAACTGACGCCAAAGGAACGGAGGAAGATAAGGACAGAAGGGAAGGATAAAAGTACCACGGAGAAGAAAGTGGAGGGAAAGAAGGATCAGGCGAAGGAAGATGAACCAGACAAAGAGCTATCTGGCGGAGACAAAGATGATCTTTGCTCACGGTTTAATGTTCCTTCCGAAGATACCAGTGAAGTAAAGTCCTCTGATGGAAGAGACGAAGTAACGCAAGGAAAACAAGTCTCTATGTCCAGCACACTCACGACTTCAGTGCAGCCAATATCGCTGAAGGATTGTGAACAGAATTTCCTTGGGATCAGGAGACTACGTCATGAGGAAAGGAAACTCGTCAGTGCTTTGAGGCACATGAACATTCCGGTCGTCAATTTGGACGGTGTTCCCTTCTTGCAGAACAAAATTGGCCAGGGCGTGTTTGGTACTTGCTATCGCTACCATTTCGATGACGTCGAGAAGCCTCTCGTGATCAAGCTCTTTGGAAACAACGGTATATCTCCAAATGTTCTCCTTGAAATCCTGAAAGAAGTAACAAATCTGACAGCACTAAAGAGTATCGAAGGTGTGCCAAATGTTTACGCAGTGTCAGCGGTACCGCCATATGGCATTGTCATGAGCGACGCTGGTACGATTACCTTTAAGAACTGGAAATTACAATCGGCCCGACAACCGATGGAAATGATATCAGTGGTAAAGAAGATTGCGCAGATCATCGCAAACATTCATCGTCGGGGCATAGTACATAACGACCTGCATGGGAATAATATTGTGATAAATAAAGAGACCAATGAGCCTACAATCGTAGACTTTGGTCTTGCAGGCCGAATTGGCAAAAAGTTTTTTCTCAGGACCCATACTATCCGAAAGGAGACTCCAGTCTTCGATAAATTGAACTTGAGGAAACTAATAGGAGAATGTGCAATACACATGGAAATGCAAGGGCCAATCAAAGAGGATTTGTGCAAAATAGTTAAAGTTTGTTTGAGGAAGTCTATTGATGCTCAGGAAGTTGCTAACTTGCTAGGAAGCTTGTACGACAAATACAATAGAAGTTACACCAAAGAAGAGAAAAACTTTGCAGTCTCGATGCCTAGTCTCTTCATGATGCAGTCGGGGGTAATTATACCGCCAAACTCTCCCCACTGCCCCCCATGAAAAAGTGGCAACCTGTGGGCGGTGTTAAAACCCATAAGTTAATGCTGCCAACCAATCCCCTCCGCCGTCCCCCTCCCCCAATGGAGAAAGTGGAAACCTCTAGTGAGGTGTAAAAACCCGTAAGTTAATGCTGACAACCCATCCCCTCCCCTCCCCCTCCACCCATGGGAAAGTGGCAACCTCTGGCGTGGTGAAAAAAATAAAAACCCGTAAGTTAATGCTGCCAACCCATCCCCTCCCCCCCCCTCCCCTTCCCCCTCCGCCGATGGGAAAGTGGCAACCTCTGGCACGGTGTAAAAACCTGTAATTAATGCTGAAACACCCAATCCCCCTCCCCCTCCCCCTCCACCCATGGGAAAGTGGCAACCTCTGGCGTGGTGTAAAAACCCGTAAGTTAAAGCTGCCAACCCATCCCCCTCCCCCTCCCCCTCCCCCCCATGGGAAGTGGCAACCTCTGGTGCGGTGTAAAAAACCCGTAAGTTAATGCTGCCAAACCAACCCATCCCTCCCCTCCCCTCCCCCGATGGGAAAGTAGCAACCTCTGGCGTGGAGTAAAACCCGTAAGTTAATGCTGCCAACCCATTCCCCTCCCCCTCCCCCTCCCCGTTGGGAAAGTAGCAACCTCTGGCGTGGAGTAAAAACCCGTAGTTAATGCTGCCAACCCATCCCCTCCCCCTCCCCTCACCCCCTCCTCTAAAAAAACCCTGTTAAGGGAAAGTAAAGCAACCTCTGGCGCGGAGTAAAAACCCGTAAGTTAATGATGCCAATCCATCCCCTCCCCTTCCCCCTCCCCCCATGGAAATGGCAACCTCTGGCGCGGAGTAAAAACTCGTAAGATCGCCAACCCATCCCCTCCCCTCCCCCCTCAACATGTGGGAAAGTGTGGCCAACCCACCTCTGGCGCGGAGTAAAAACCCGTAAGTTAATGATGCCAATCCATCCCCTCCCCCTTCCCCTCCCCCCATGGGAAATGGGGCAACCTTCTGCGTCCCCCCGATGTATACTCGGGTACCCCGTAATCTGCAATGTCCAATCCTCCCCTCCCAAACCCCCGCCCCCTGGGAAGTCAACCTCTGGCGCGATAAAAACCCGTAAGTTAATGATGCCAACCTCCCCTCCCTTCCCCCTCCCCCCAGGAAAGTGGGCAACCTCTGGCGCTAGTAAAAAACCCGTAAGTTAATGATGCCAATCCATCCCCTGCCCCTTCCCCCTCCCCCCATGGAAAGTGGTCAACCTCTGGCGCAGAGTAAAAACCTCGTAAGTTAATGATGCCATCCCCCCCATCCAATCCATCCCCTCTTGCCCCTTCCCCCTCCCCCCATGGGAAAGTGGCAACCTCTGGCGCAGAGTAAAAACCCGTAAGTTAATGATGCCATCCCTCAACCCCTCCCCTTCGGATCCCCCCATAAGTTAAGTGCAACCCCCCGCCTCTGGCGCGAGTAAAAACAAAACCCGTAAGTTAATGATGCCAATCCATCCCCTTTCCCCCTCCCTTCCTTCCCCCTCCCCATAAAAAGGGAAAGTGATGCAACCTCTGGCGCAGAGTCAAAACCCGTAAGTTAATGATGCCAATCCATCCCCCCCCCCCTCCCTTCCTCCTTGCATCCCCCCATGAGAAAATCCCGGCAACCTCTGGTGCGGAGTAAAAACCCGTAAGTTAATGCTGCCAACCCTATCCCCTCCCCCTCCCCTCCCCCCATGGGAAAGTGGCAACCTCTGGTGCGGAGTAAAACCCGTAAGTTAATGCTGCCCGACCCATCCCCTCCCCATCCCCCTGCCCCCTCCCCCTCCCCCGATGGGAAAGTGGCAACCTCTGGCGCGGAGTAAAAACCCGTAAGTTAATGCTACCAACCCCCCGTCCCCTCCCCCTCCCCTTCCCCACCCCCCATGGGAAAGTGGCAACCTCTGGTGCGGTGGTAAAACCCGTATGTTTCATACTGCTAACCTATCCCCTCCCCTCCCCCTCCCCCTCCCCTCCCCGATGGGAAAGTGGCAACCTCTGTCGCGGAGTAAAAACCCGTAAGTTAATGCTGCCAACCCATCCCCTCCCCCTCCCCCTGCCCCGCATGGGAAGTGGCCAACCTCTGGTGCAGTGTAAAAACCCGTAAGTTAATGCTGCCAACCCATCCCCTCCCCCTCCCCCTCCCCCTCCCCGATGGAAAAGTTGCAACCTCTGGTGCTGTGTAAAAAACCTGTAAGTTAATGCTACCAAACCATCCCCTCCCCCTCCCCCTCCCCCCCCCTCCCCCGATGGGAAAGTTGCAACCTCTGGCGCAGAGTAAAAAACCCGTAAGTTAATGCTGCCAACCCAAGCCCCTCCCCCATCCCCCTCCCGCTGGAAAGTGGCAACCTCTGGGCAGTGTAAAAACCCGTAAGTTAATGCTTGCCAACCCATCCCCTCCCCCTCCCCTCCCCCTCCCCCGATGGGGAAAGTTGCAACCTCTGTGGCTGTGTAAAAACCCGTAAGTTAATGCTACAACCATCCCCTCCCCCTCCCCCTCCCCCTCCCCCTCCCCCTCCCCTGATGGGAAAGTTGCAACCTCTGGCGCAGAGTAAAAACCCAAAAAACCCGGTAGTTTTTATGGTACCACCCATCCCCTCCCCTCCCCCAGGTCCCCGCATGGGAAAAACTAAAGGGAAACCTCTGTGCCTGGTTGTAAAAATCCCGTAAGTTTGATGCTGCACCATCCCCTCCCCCTCCCCCCTCCCCCGATGGAAAGTTTGCAACCTCTGTAAGCTGTGTAAAACCCGTAATTAATGCTACCAACCCATCCCCTCCCCCTCCCCCTCCCCCTCCCCCGGATGGGAAAGTTGCAACCTCTGGCGCAGAGTAAAACCCCGTAGTTAATGGTACCAACCCATCCCCTCCCCCTCCCCCTCCCCCGATGGGAAAGTTGCAACCTCTGGTGCTAGTGTAAAAACACCGTAAGTTAATGCGACCAACCCATCCGCCCGATCCCCCTTTCCCCCTCCCCCGCCCCCTCCCCCGATGAGGGAAAGTTGCAACCTCTGGCGCAGAGTAAAAACCCCGTAAGTTAATGGCTACCAACCCATCCCCTCCCCCTCCCCGCCCCCTCCAGCCCCGCATGGGAAGTTGGAAATCAACCTCTGGTGCCGTGGTAAAAACCCGTATTATGCTGGCCACCAACCAAAATCCCCGTCCCCCTCCCCCTCCCCCTCCCCCGGGAAAAGTTGCAACCTCTGGTGCTGTGTAAAAACCCGTAAGTTAATGCTAACCAACCCATCCCTCCCCCTCCCCCTCCCCCTCCCCCTCCCCCCTCCCCCTGATGGGAAAGTTGGCACCTCTCTGGCGGCAGAAAGTAAACCCATAATTACTTGGTACCAAAAAAACCCCAAGCCCCTCCCCCTCCCCCTCCCCGCATGGGGAAAGGTGGAAACCTCTGGTGCGGTGTACAAAAATCCCGTAAGTTTGAATGCTGCCAACCATCCCCTCCCCCTCCCCCTCCCCCGAATGGGAACGTTTGCAACCTCTGGTGCTGTGTAAAAACCCGTAGTTCCCCAATGCCCCCTACCACCCACCGCCCCCATCCCCGCCCCCTCCCCCGCCCCCGATGGGAAAGTTGCAACCTCTGGCGCCAGAGTAAAAACCCGTAAGTTAATGGTACCAAACCCATCCCCTCCCCCCTCCCCCTCCCCCCATGGGAAAGTTGCAGAACCTCTGGTGCGGTGTAAAAAACCGTAACGTTAATGCTGGCTAACTCCCATCCCCTCCCCCTCCCCCTCCCCCCTCCCCTCCCCCTCCCCGACGGGAAAGTGGCAAAGGGCCAACCTGGCCTGGCCGGAGTAAAAACCCGTGAAAGTTTAACTGCTGGCCAACCCATCCCCACCCCCTCCCCCTCCCCCTCCCCCCCGCCCCTTCCCCCCCTCCCCCCTGGAAAGGTGCAAACCTCTGGTGCGGTGTAAAATTCCTGTAAGTTGATGCTGTCCAACCCATACCCTCCCCCTCCCCCTCCCCCTCCCACCCCCCGATGGGAAAGTGGCAACCTCTGGTCTGTGGTAAAAACCCGTTAAGTTTAATGCTACCAACCCATCCCCTCCCTCCCCCTCCCCCGCCCCCTCCCCCGATGGGAAAGTTGCAACCTCTGGCTGCAGAGTAGAAAAAAACCCGTAAGTTAATGGGTCATACCAACCCATCCCCTCCCCCCTCGCCCCCTCCACCCTCCCCCCATGGGGAACGTTTGCAACCTCTGGTGCGGTGTAAAAAAAACCGTAAGTTAATGCTGCTAACCCCAATCCCCTCACCCCCTCCCCCTCCCCCTCCCCCGATAGGAAAGTGGCAACCTCTGGCGCGGAGTAAAAACCCGTAAGTTAATGCTGCCAACCCATCCCCTTCCCCTTCCCCCTCCCCCCATGGGAAAGTGGCAACCTCTGGCGCGGAGTAAAAACCCGTAAGTTAATGCTGCCAACCCATCCCCTCCCCTTCCCCCTCCCCCCATGGGAAAGTGGCAACCTCTGGTGCGGTGTAAAAAACATGTAAGTTAATGCTGCCAACCCATCCCCATCCCCCACCCCCTCCCCCTCCCCCGATGGGAAAGTGGCAACCTCTGGCGCGGAGTAAAAACCCGTAAGGTAATGCTGCCAACCCATCCCCTCCCCCTCCCCTCCCCCCATGTGAAAGTGGAAACCTTCTGTCGGTGTAAAAACCCTTAAGTTAATGCAGCCAACCCATCCCCTCCCCCTCCCTCTCCCCCCCATGGGAAAGTGGCAACCTCTGGTGCGGTGTAAAAACCCGTAAGTTAATGCTACCAACCCATCCCCTCCCCTCCCCTCCCCCTCCCCGATGGGAAAGTGGCAACCTCTGGTGCGGTGTAAAAACCCGTAAGTTAATGCTGCCAACCCATCCCCCTCCCCCTCCCCCTCCCCCTCCCCCGATGGGAAAGTGGCAACCTCTGGCACGGAGTAAAAACTCGTAAGTTAATGGTAAGTTAATGATGCCAATCCATCCCCTCCCCTTCCCCCTCCACCCATGGTAAAGGGGCAACTTCGGCTGCGGAGTAAAAACCCGTAAAAGTTAATGATGCCAATCCATCCCCTCCCCCCCTCCCCCCATGGGAAAGTGGGGAAACCTCTGGTGCGGTGTAAAACCTGTAAGTTAATGCTGCCAACCCATCCCCTCCCCCTCCCCCTCCCCCCATGGGAAAGTGGCAACCTCTGGTGCGGTGTTATCCCCCAAAAAACCCGTAAGTTAATGCTACCAACCCATCCACCCCTTCCCCCCTCCCCCCTCCCTCCACCTGGGAAAGTGCAACCTCTGGTGCGGTGTAAAAAACCCGTAAGTTAATGCTACCAACCTATCCCCTCCCCAATCCCCCCCCCCCATGGGAAAGTGGCAACCTCTGGTGCTGGTGTTAAAACCCGTAAGTTAATGCTACCAACCTATCCCCTCCCCCTCCCCCCATGGGAAAGTGGCAACCTCTGGTGCGGTGTAAAACCCGTAAGTTAATGCTACCAACCTATCCCCACCCCTCACCCCCCCATGGGAAAGTGGCAACCTCTGGCGCGGTGTAAAAACCCGAAAAAAACCCCAAGTAAGCCCCCTCCCCCCAAACAATCCTTCCCTCCCCCTGCATGGGAAAGTGGCAACTGGTGCCTGTAAAAAACCCGTAAGTTACTCCTAACCCATCCCCCCCCCTCCCCCTCCCCTCCCCCCATGGGAAAGTGGCAACCTCTGGTGCGGTGTAAAAAACCGTAAGTTAACGCTACCAACTCATCCCCTCCCTCCCCCTCCCCCCATGGGAAAGTGGCAACCTCTGGTGCGGTGTAAAAACCCGTAAGTTAATGCTACCAACCCATCCCCTCCCCCTCCCCCTCCCCCATGGGAAAGTGGCAACCTCCTGGTGCTGGTGCGTTGTAAAAAACCCGTAAGTTAATGCTACCAACCCATCCCCTCCCCCTCCCCCTCCCCCATGGGAAAGTGGCAACCTCTGGTGCGGTGTAAAAACCCGTAAGTTAATGCTACCAACCCATCCCCTCCCCCTCCCCTTCCCCCATGGGAAAGTGGCAACCTCTGGCGCGGTGTAAAAACCCGTAAGTTAATGCTGCCGAACAATCCCCTCCCCCCTCCCCCCCCCCCCTGCCCCGCCCCCCCATGGGAAAGTGGCAACCTGGGCTGTATAAAATCCTGTAAGTTAATGCTGCCAACCCATCCCCTCCCCCTCCCCCTCCCCCCATGGGAAAGTGGCAACCTCTGGCGTGGTGTAAAAACTGGTGTAAGTTAATGTATCCAACCCTCCTCTCCACATTCCCCCTCCCCCCCATGGGGAAGCGGCAACCTCCTCTGCCACGATGTTAATACCCATAAGTTAATGCTGCCAACCCATCCCCTCCCCGCCCCCCTCCCCCTCCCCCCATGGGAAAGTGGCAACCTCTGGTACGGTGTAAAAACCCGTAAGGTAATGGTGTTAACCCATACTCCAATATCTATTTAATATAAAACCTATGAGGAGACTCTCTCTCTCTCTCTCTCTCTCTCTCTCTCTCTCTCTCTCTCTCTGTCAAGAAAATGGATATCAGAGAAATAATGAAAACCCAGAAGGGAAAAAATCACCGTGTGAGTTGAAACTTTCAATCGACATTTGGCCTAATGAGGATTAATGACGATGGTAATGATCATTTTAATGATGATGATGACAATAATAACAGCAGCCTTACATTGTCAGTAAGCACTCGACAGTAAAGATATTATGTTAAAAACCTACCAGAATCCGTACAAAACCACACACACAGACACACAAACTCATTATAACATCAAAAGAACTTTTTCACACTCACTTGAAGAAATCTCTCGAAAATTTTTCCCTGAAAATGTGACGTTCTTCGTATTGAGGGAAACGGGAGGGATAGAAATGTGACAAGTGAAGAAGCACCAGGTGTGTTGTGTTGAGAGGAGGCATCATTAAAATCCACTTCGGGAACTGAAGTGAAATGTAGAAGAGGAGTCTTTCCGGCCTCCCATTGTTCCACGATGGTTCTTCCCTCCCACGAATTTCTTCTTCAGCGGCCTTTAGGTTCCGCAAGCAAGCACGCAGCCACGAGCCTTAACGCAATGAATTCTTGAAATTCCGCACACGTTTCTCAACAGTATTTCCGAGAATACCAATTATTTCATATATATATTATAATATATAAATATATATATAAATATATATATATATATTATTTATATATATATGATAATATTAAATATATTATATATATACATATATATACTACTATATATATATATATATATATATTTTTTTTTTTTTACTATGCTGTTCCTCGATGGTTTATGAAGGATTGCTTTTCACTTTTTTGTAAAAGAAAACTACTGAGATGGCTTTGTCTGTCCGTCCGCACTTTTTCTATTCGCTCTCAGATCTTATAAACTACTAAGGCAATAGGGCTGCAAATCGGTATGTTGATCATCCACCCTCCAACCATCAATCATACCAAAAGTGTCAGCCTTCTAGCCTCAGTAGTTTTATTTTGTTTAAGGTAAAGTTGGCCATAATTAATCGTTTCTTTTGGCAACGCAACAAATCAAGCCACCACGGCCGGCTGAGCGTTCTAAGGGCTGTGGCTTATACAGATACAGAGACCACGGAGAGATAGCTCTATTTTCACTGGCATTGATTAATATACGCTGTACAGAAACCTCGATTATGCCGAAGAAACTTCGGCGCCTTTTAAAGATCATCCGATATAGAAAATATGCCATAACAGGAGACATTCGAGATGAACATTCCATTCCTCTTATCAGACAGAAACTCGAAAGGCAAAGAAAGGAACAAGTGAATGTAAAATGAAGAAGCTAACTCTGAAGGAAGTGACATTTTTGCCACTTGAGAGAGAAAGGCGTCCACAAAATTCTGGGAAAGTAGACGATTTCCACAGAATAAATGGAGGTAGCGAGAGCAGGAGGCAGATACTTATATACAGTTAACGTGTTTCTCTTCCCGAGGCATATTTTTCCTTACCCCCAATGAAGATGACAGTTTTTGTATCTGTTTGTCTTCATATATATATATATATATATATATATGTGTGTGTGTGTGTGTATGTGTGTGTGTGTGTGTGTGTATGTGTACCTCTATGTACCATATATATATATAGATAATATCATATATATATATACTATATAGATATCACTTCTCTTAAAATATACATATATTAATAATAATTAAAAATATATATATATAGATATATATATATATATATATATATATATATATATATATAATATAAATATATTATAATACTATATATTATATATAATATATATAGAATATTAGATATATATAAATAATATATATTAATATATATTTAATATTATATTTAAATATATATATATATATATAAAAAAATATATATATATACTATATAAATATATAAATATATATAATATATATATATAAGATATATAGAGATATATATATATATATATATATATATAGTATAGTATATAGATATATATATATATATATATATATATATAGATATATATATATATGTATATATATATTATATATATATATATATATATATATATATATAGATAAATATATATAAATATATATATATATATATATATAGTATATATATATATAAATATATATATATATATATATATTCATGTAATATAAATTTCTCGATTTCTTCAGACTTTATGGATAAGCTCGTGACCGCAAAGCCCAAAGATCCAAATGAAGAAAAAAAATGAAGGAATTCTGACGTCCCCAGCAGAATTCGAACCCGTGTTCGGTATAACAGAAGGGTAAAAGTCTGTTGGCCTAATGTATACACATACATGTCGAATTCAGATGCACTTTTTACAGCTGTTCTGCTTAGCAAAGCAAAATGATTATATGATTGATATCATGCAAAATACCATTTACATAAGTAAATGGTATTTGGTTAAGATTCACCAAATAAGTAGCTGGAAGTTTAAGAGACGATATTTGCATTGCCAACAGCGAGTATGCTATACTGCTTCGAATTATTCGCTGAGAATGGCCTGAGATTCATGTAAAACGCTGATAAACTATCGTCTTTGTCCCATCTGCTATTGCAAAGGGATGTCACGTGCAGAACAATCAACAAACTTCTATAAAGTAGAGTGACGCCAGAAAACTTTCAGTCTTTCAATCCGTAACAAGGATAGTTCCTCTTTGACAACAGAAAACACAGAGAAAAATAGGGCCACGTTAAAAGCCCGTACATGTAACAAAAAAGAGTAGCAAAAGTGAATGAAATTATTGGATGTCAGTAAATTCATTCTATTTGATTTTTTCATCTTTCAGAATATTCTAACTTTTAACAACAAATTCAATTATACATTATAATGACTACAGCAACAGTTAAATTGGCAAAGTGATTCGAATTAGAAAATGAGCAGATTCCATCAATTTTGATAGATCATCAGAGCACAATACGTTTATATACGTGTAAAAAGATTTAGTAGTTGGCACTCTCATGACTTCTAGCGTAATAACAGCTTTATTTAAGTGTTACTACAGAGGTTTGGTGTGCGCGATAAGCAATATAACTGAACTGTTTAGCTCGGCATAAACTTTATTTTAAACTATCTGATTCTTGTTTAACCAGGACTAAGATGTTTTCTGGTTTGGGTTTGATGTAGAGAAGGAAAGACAGACTGTAACTTATGGAGTGCCCAAGGATGGTTGGTAGTACTGGTGCCACCTAGGTACCTCCATCTATTCCTCACTACTGTCAGTTTATGATCTCATGAGCATTAGAACCTGGTATAGTAATCATAAGATTAAGGCTGCCTATAACGACCCCTCTGATACCTGATTTGTATTCGCCCACACAAAAGTAACCTTTGTTGAGAAGAATCATGTTATGAGCACACTGGGGCCTCTTAAATGGAGCGCCTGGGGTTGTATCAAGACTAAAGAGCGACAGTGAAGACCACAAGGATGCCCAAGAGGACGGAAAATTAGTGATATGCGCTAAAGAAGAAAATAAAGAGTACTCAGTAGGAAAAGTGCGGTTAGAGGAAGTATGATAAACAAGCGAACAATGCTGTATGAAACTCTCAGCCAAGGCCCATGAAACTTTCAGCCACAGTCCGATTGTGAACAGTGTTGTTGGCACCTATATTTGTGTGCCAGACGCACGATCATGGCTAACTTTAACCTGAAGTAAAATAAAAAAAACTACCGAGGCTAGAGGACTGCAGTTTGGGTTTTTGATACTGGAGGCTGGATGATCAACATACCAATTTGCAGCCCTCTAGCCTCAGTAGTTTTTAAGATCTGAGGGCGGACGGACAGACAAAAAGCCACCGCAATAGTTTCTTTTACGGGAAACTAAAAACGGGGATGTAAACAAATAGAGATAAAACTAACTTTAGCAACGTAACCTTCCATGTGTTGCATTACGCTACATTAACAGCAACTGCACGGGTAAGAAGTAACTTCATTCCATGTTCGGTTTTTCTTGTAAAGATATGGAAATATAGACGAATGTCATTGCTAATAAAATAATATATCCATAGCAATTTCATTTTTACATCTTCCAAGTATGTTTATTTTTTAACTATGTTGCTAAGAATTAAGGAACCAAATTAGTCTTGGCAAGAGAATTTATATATATATATATATATATATATATATATATATATATATATATAGTATATATATATATATATTAAAAATATTAAGCCACATTTCCTTTATATATATATATATATATAATATACTATATATATATATTTATATATATATATATATATATATATATATATATATATAAATATATATATATATATATATATATATATATATATATATATATATATATATATATATATATATATATATATATATATATATATATATATATATATATATATATATATATATATATATATATATATATATTAAAAGTATTAAGCCACACATTTCCTTTAATATCGAATTCGCTAGAACTTATTACTAACATTAGCCTCAAGAGAATTATAAGTGAAAAATGCTTCGTTACCTGTGGGATTCGAACAGCTGCCTGGTTAAGAGACAACAAAAATGCAGAGACTTTGACCACTGAGCCATCAAGAATGATAAAAGTTGATGTCAACTCCGCTGAACATATGCCTGACGAATATACAATCCCTCTCTCTTGATGGCTCGGAAGTCAATACCATTGGAAGTAAGTTGTTTCTAAACCAGGCAACTGTTCGAATCCCACAGGTAACGAAACTTGTGCACTTGTCACTTTGATTGCCCATAGGCTGTAAGTTATTCACCCGAGTAATAGTGAACTGGATAGTAAATGAAGTTTATGGCTAATATTTGTGAATAATATATATATATATATATATATATATATATATATATATATATATATATATATATATATATAACATATATATATATATATATATATATATATATATATATATATATATATATATATATATATATATATATATATATATATATATATAAATATATATATATATATTATATATAATATATATATATATATATATATATATATATATATATATATATTATATATATATATATATATATATATATATATATATATTTATATATGCATATATGCATTAAGCTACAAATGCCCTTTAAGTAGGGGGAAATCCCCATGTCCCTCAACACCTAGGTGCTAATCCTCAGGTAGTCGATTTTTCTACCTGGAGATAAGATTTTCTACCTGGTAGATAAGCACCTAGGTGTGAAATTTCACACCTTTTAATGAGGTGTTAATTACTTTTGACCATAAAGGTGTGAAAATTGACCATAAAGGTGTGAATAGGTGTGAAATTTCACAGGTTCCCACAGTCATTTCAGCAGCACGAAAAACTTGCGGGGATGAAACCCCTGTGTTCAACCCTAACCCCAAAACTCCTCATACTCTATGGAGGTAAAAAAGCCTGATTTCAAACCCTAAACCCCAAAACTCCTCATACTTATTGGGAGGTAAAACCCTGATTTCAAACCCTAACCCCACCAAATACCCTCTACTCTATGGGCCATGGTAAAAAACCCATGATTTCAACCTGAACCCCAAAACCCTAACCCCAAAGTACCTCATACTCTATGGGCAGGTAAAAAACCTGAATTTTCAACCCTAAAACCCCAAAGTACCTCATACTATATGGCAGGTAACACCTGGGTAATTTCAACCCAACCCCAAAGTACCTCATACTCTATGGAGGTAAAAACCTAATTTAACGACTCTACCCCAGTTAAAAAACTTTCAATACAAATTTATACAGGTAAAAAAACCTAATTTCAACCCTAACCCCAAAGTACCTCATACTCTATGGGAGGTAAAAACCCTGATTTCGACCCTAACCCCAAAGTACCTCATACTCTATGGCAGGTAAAAACCCTGATTTTAACCCTAACCCCAAAACTTAATGGGAATACTGTATATAATATTCAATGTAGTTTCCCTAATACCATCACGCAATTGTTTCACGAGACAGAAAATTATAGGGGGTGGCGGTGAGAATCTAATCACTTATGATAGTTTTAAAAATGGTAGAGCTATTTACTGTTTTAATTTTGTTGTGGAAGATGTTGAAGATTCAGTGCCCGTGGAAATTTCGGCAAATCTGCGAATATCGATCAGGTTGGGAACGGGCAATCCGAACCCCTGTGTTATTTTACTTTTCGGGGATACGAAAGGTATTTTAACGGTGGATTCGGATAGGGTTATTCAGTGTGATGTTAGAGGTTAAATGGAATGGATACGAAAGAAATTGAAATAAGTTTAAAAGGTTCACTCGGTGATCGCGTTAAATATTTATGTGTGCTCGCTTCGGATGAAGTAGGATTATTTATCCTACCAAAAAATAGAATTAAACCGTTAGTTTTTATATCTAATACATTATCTTCATCCACCAATGTTAATATTACTGGTCATTGGGTATGTTTTTACGTGGAAAAATCACCTATAAATATAATCTTCTTTTTCGATAGTTGCGGTATAAATCCAAAAGTTTATTCGAAAGACTCAAAATTTATATATGCACATCCTGACTATAGCATGTATCGAATAATAAGACAGATACAGCCGGATAAATCGTACAAATGCGTTCTTTACGTTACATTTTTTGTTCATTGCGCGAGTCACCGCTGCGCTAAAAATGTATTCTCCTTAATACAAAATGTATTCTCATTCACTCGTTTAAGAGGTAACGATAAATGGATGACGGAATATTATTGTTAATATTTGAAAAAGTTTAAATGTTCACACCGGAGATCAGGGGGTAAGCGTGCCATTACATACAAGGAATGTCTTCGCATCTTAAAAAACCGAGGTAACTGCATTTTTCTTTTGTTTTTCATATTACCTCATTCACATTCTATTAATAATATATTGTATATATATATATATTCACACCTCACATCATATCACAGTTTTTACTTATTCCAGGATGACATGTGAGAATCGATCCCCTGTGAACAGGGAACTAGGACGTCTTCGTCGTTTTCTCTTAAACACTTTTCGAAATATTCGAGTTATCATAAGGATACATGTAGACATTATATTGGGATGTGTGATGAGGCAGTCTAACGGTGATTAATGTATTGAATATATGCAAATTTGTCACTGTCTTTTATGTGGTAAATAAATCGTTGTGAATATATATACACGTATTTTTTACCCTACCCATTGATTTTTGTATACATTTGTAAATGTATTTAAAACAAGAAAACAGGAAAACGGGGAAAAAGAGTGCATGTTTCTATGGACTCGGGAACTATTAATAAATAAATACATCGTGTCAGATTTACGTACCTTGACCAGGTGGTTCATCCGTGACGGATTGTGACACTTGTTCATTCTGTCATGGGTGGCGGCGGCAGTGGTGAAGCATGTACAGGATTGCATTGTTGAGGGTCCCCAGTGGGAGTTGTTGCATCCTCTTCACGGTCTTGACCCGTTTTAACCTTCCTAATAATTGAGTTGGGGGCCCCGACGCCGTAGTAGTAATGTTTCCTGACCTGGGTGAGTACTTCATCGGCGAATAATTCACTACTTGTGCTATTACCCATATCTGAAAGAGAGAAATAATGACTAATATATTCTTCCAACTGGAGCATTATTTTTTATATGGACACTTATTCGATATATAGATGAACCTTATTGCTTTTTGCCATTTAATATTCGCTACATGTTCAAAAACGAAAGTGGTCAAGATGATACTTACTGGATAGTGACGGTGGACGTTCCAGCCAAGAGAAAAGGTATGGTGCATGTAGAACGATTGAGAATGGACTAATGACGATATCCTTCATTTGGCTTTATTTATAATGCAGATTCTAAGGGTATTAATCGTATGTGAATAGAGTTTGCAAATCACTGCTACGGTTAACCGGGTATGTATGTGTGGGTGACCTGTGGTGTGAGTAAGTCACTGTAGGACAGTACACCGATAAATCACGCTCTTAGTTGATGCCATGGTTCAGATATCAAGGTGTGAAACGGTTATTAACCGTATGTGAAGATGGCAGGGGTTAATGATTGGATGTTAAGGAACGCAGCTACATTTATGATAAAAGGGACCATCTTTAATGACTCATAGTGTCAGAAGTTTGGGAAAGGAACGCACCCCTCAACAAGTTCATGCATTAACCGCTAGAGAGGACATTGAACATCAATTCTCGAGTATGTATAAAAATGGTGCTCTCGTTAATTATTCCACCAGTTCAATCTTGAGTGTTGGTAACGTTTTCTAATTAAAGATAAGAAATTCATTAAACACTTGAGAAAGTGTAGGTGTGAAATTCAACTTGTGTCCTTGGAAACAATGTCTGTAGCTAGAAGGGAAATATATTGAAAAGCCGTAAAGGGGGCGCTATTTTATCGGTGTTACTACCTTTAGGTGCGAGTTTGATAGGGAGTCTTTTTAATTGACGAAAAATGAAGGAGGTTTACGTTATCCCCGCCGTTACATACGAGAGGTTAATGAATAGAAAGGAGGTTTGTGATAATGTTGATAATAATAATTATGCTAACCTTGAGGGTAATGGTAAGTTGGATACATCCGTTAGTAACATGTACATACCTCTTCATGTTAAAATGAATGCAAAATTTCCCACGGCGGCTAAATCACTCTCAGGACCTCCTCATTCTCCTATAAAGGGTGTGGGCGAGGTGGCTGAAATAGCTGGGGAGGAGGGGGTAAATGATGCTCTGATTACGTTGAAAACAGTTAAAGGGATATTAGCTGCAAAAGAAGCAATCCCAATTTAACATGTATTATTCCAATATTATCTATAGAACCTCAAAAGTCGTACGTTACAGCTTTTGTTAAACACTTACAAAATTCTAGCTCGATTGAATGGAATGAAGAAGGGGATTTGTCTATAGAGTTTCAAGGGAGTAAAAAAACCAGCGTTGATAATATTTCCAATTATCACTACTTAATTGAGATGCCAGGGGTTAAAGATTGGATGTTAAGGAATGCACCTATTAAAAAACAAATAGAAGCATAGCGCAATGCATTGAAAAGTGGCGGTAGTGGAATGAAGAAGGTGGGACACGCGAAAAAGAAAATGGCGGTTGCGTGGGTACCTCATTAACATGTTGGGAAAATTATATAGCTTGTTTAGTCGTGTGATTAACCCCTTTACATGATACAACTTGTTTAATCACGAGGTTGAGATAACAGTTCGAAAGTGTGTCGGGCTTTAGCGTGATTCATAGCTTCAGGTAGCATGATAAAACTTGTTTAATCAGTGATTTTGATTAAGGGGGCCATCTTTAATGACTCATAGTGTCAGGGGGCGGGGACGCTCGATTGTTGGATTCGGTGGGTCATTAACTCTTGAACCATCGGAATGTTAAGGCACACACCCTCGCCATGGCTTTGTCAACCTCCTCGTGCAAGTTAGTTTTCGGGAACTTGTCCGAAAATGGGTTCAGAAAGAGAAATACTTGTTTAGTAGTGGCCACTCATTGTGTTACGCCGAGATTGCAGGCTTTCGATATTCTCGAGCTGGTGCAACATACGCCTGTCCTCACGATCGCGATGTTGAAGGGTCGGCCCTTGTGAAAAGACCCGACAATATTACTTCTTGGGAATGTGACGATGAAGTAGATCTACCTACTGTAGCTAATTTATTAACCCAATATGGTACCGGTGCCCCTGTTTAAGATAATGAATACGCCCAAAAGAGTGTAGCATATTCCAAAGATGAGGACCATGCTGACCGTTTGAGCAGGGACACCAAGCAGATGAGGTTCAACCACTTTCTTTCTTCGGTGAAGAAATTAAAGGAAGAATGATTTAAATCATCATATGACTATGTCAAATATGTTACCTTCCCCGCCGGTATCGGACAAAGTGTACGAGTTAACATGACATGGTTCAATCAGTATTTACCTGTGTTATCTACATTCAGAGATGAAATTAAAAAAATTGGTAAAATCACTTGCGTAGTCATCATGAAAAAGAATTTATCCCTGCTAGAGGAAAGATGTGTGGAAGATTTATATATGAAGAATTTGTTTTCAAGATTTAAAAGCTTAGATGTATTAGATGAATTATCTTTCACACACGATCGGGAAACTGGGGAAGATGTGTGTGGTATATACTAACAATGTGTCTCGATGATGTATTATTTTCGTAAAACAAATGTATATCATGTCTGTTATTATTTTGTACACCTTTTCCAGTATATTCTTGCATGACTTTGTAAAGAATATTAATTCATGTATTTCTGTAGACTTTTGTTATAAAAATAATAACAATTCTGAATGTAATCTGATTTTCCATTTAACCTCTTTACGTATACACATATCATAAATGATTAAGAATTAAATGGGTTTTGTTAAGTTAATTTTCAGAGTTTCCTATTGACTTTAAAAAATTTGCGTTTGGTAGTGAATTCGGGGGACATGTTAGAACTTGTGATTTCAAGTTGTAAAACATCATGGGGGGCCTAGTGGAGGGAATTCGGGGTGAGGGTTGAAATCAGGGATTTTACCACCCATAGAGTATGAGGAGTTTTGGGGTTAGGGTTAAAATCAAGGTTTTTATCTCCCATAGAGTATGAAGAGTTTTGGGGTTAGGGTTGAAATCAGGGTTTTTATCTCCCATAGAGTATGAAGAGTTTTGGGGTTAGGGTTGAAATCAGGGTTTTAAACTCCCATAGAGTATGAGGAGTTTTGGGGTTAGGGTGAAATCAGGGATTTGTCTCCCATAAAGTATGAGGGGTTTTGGGGGGTTAGGGTTGAAATCAAGGGTTTCATCCCCGTAGAGTTTTGCATGGTGCCGCCACGAGCGTGGGAACCTGTGAAATTTCACACCTATTTGTTATATTCACACCTTTATGGAGAATTTTCACACCTCATTAAAAGGTATGAAATTTCACAACTAGGTGCTTATCTCCAGATAGAAAGTCTTATCTCCAGGTAGAAAAATCGACTACCTGGAGATTAGCACCTAGGTGTTGAAGGACAATGGGGTTTTATCCCCTACTTATATATATATATATATATATATATATATATATATATATATATATATATATATATATATATATAATATATATATATATATAAGCCATATCATTACCATGATTCATATACATACATCGAGCCTACAAATGTCCTTTAATAAATAATTCACTCTACCTCAGAATTAATATATTTTCATATATGCTTAACCGAAGGGGAATTTTATTAGGCGATAATAGAATTGTCGGCGGCTGGGCGTGAACCTAGGACACCATAAAAATCCAGGAACGTCAGTGAAGCTTTTACCCACTCCACCCTGCAAGAGGCTATAAGTTAATGCCGTCTCTCACCCTCAAATACCTTTCGCGCTCAGGTATTCGCTGATTTGGAGCCAGCATTAACCCACCTCGACCCCAGTAGTGTCGTAGTGCTTATGACAGCAAGTAGCCTTTATGTAAGTCATATCACATTACCGTGATTCATATACATACACCGAGCTACAAATGTCCTTTAATATCTAATTCACTCTACCTTGGAATTAATATATTTTCATATATGCTTAACTGAAGGGGAATTTTATTTGGCGATAATAGAATTGCCGGCACCTAGGCGTGAACCCAGGACACCATACAAATCCAAGAACATCAGTGAAGCTTTTACCCACTCAACCACCGCAAGAGGCTATAAGTTAATGCCGTCTCTCACCCTCAAATACCTTTCGTGCTCAGGTATTTGCTGATTTGGGGCCAGCATTAACCCACCTCTACCTCGGTAGTGTTGTAGTGCTTATGACAGCACGTAGCCTTTATATAAGTTATATCACATTACCGTGATTCATATACATACATCGAGATACAAATGTCCTTTAATATCTAATTCACTCTACCTCAGAATTAATATATTTTCATATATGCTTAACCGAAGGGGAATTTTATTAGGCGATAATAGAATTGTCGGCGGCCAGGCGCGAACCCAGGACACCATACAAATCCAGGAACGTCAGTGAAGCTTTTACCCACTCCACCACTGCAAGAGGCTATAAGTTAATGCCGTCTCTCACCCTCAAATACCTTTCGCGCTCAGGTATTCTCTGATTTGGAGCCAGCATTAATCCACCTCGACCTCAGTAGTGTTGTAGTGCTTATGACAGCACGTAGCCTTTATAAAAGTCATATCACATTACCGTGATTCATATGCATACATTGAGCTACAAATCTCCGTTAATATCTAATTCACTCTACCTCGGAATTAATATATTTTCATATATGCTTAATCGAAGGGGAATTTTATTAGGCGATAATAGAATTGTCGGCGGCCAGGCACGAACCCAGGACACATACAAATCCAGGAACGTCAGTGAAGCTTTTACCCACTCCACCACTGCAAGAGGCTATAAGTTAATGCCGTCTCTCACCCTCAAATACCTTTCGCGCTCAGGTATTCGCTGATTTGGAGCCAGCATTAACCCACCTCGACCTCGGTAGTGTTTTAATGCTTATGATAGCACGTAGCCTTTATATAAGTCATATCACATTACCGTGATTCATATACATACATTGAGCTACAAATGTCCTTTAATATCTAATTCCCTTTACCTCGGAATTAATATATTTTCAAATATGATTAACCATTCCTGGATTTGTATGGTGTCCTGGGTTCGCGCCTAGGCGCCGACAATTCTATTATCGCCTAATAAAGTTTCCCTTCGGTTAAGGATATTGCTGGGATTTAGAATAAGGTTAGATAAAGGATTTGATATGCAGGTACCGACTGATTGACTGGAGATACTGTGACTCTGGATCATAAGTTAATTATTGTTACTAACTCGTGAGCGTTTAGCTTTTTTATTAACTCACAGCATTACGTATAAGTGACCCCGAATACACTGACGATGATATAGATATAATTAGAAAAGAGGGCAAAACAACCAAAATATCCTGTTTCTATATCAAACAATGCACTAAAAGGAACAAAATGATCATAGCAAAAAATGCTCGGGCACCATCATATAGAAATAGTTTCTAAGGTATTCCCCATCTAGTTAAGAGCTTTGGAATTAATATAGCATTTAAGAACAATACAATGAAACAAGCGCTTATAAAGAACTCGACCGACAATACTAAAAATGTTATATCAAATTCCATGTGACCTTTTATATTTCACAACCGGTGGTGTAATATCGGTCTCTTATATTACAGGTCCCACTTAATATATGATTTATCTTATTTTTATGAATTATGTTTCATATAACTTGATCATATTTTCGCACGTAATACCCAGGATTCACAGCCTTTTGATCATCAAGAATACTTGTAAATTTAGTTATCGATATTTTCTACATACTACAGATATAAATTTCGTGCAGTCAGGAAAGGGTCTTCACATTTACTATAGATTCTTCACATACGTTATAGTTACGTTGCCAAAACTGGCAATCTTACAAGCAGAATCATATCTCAGAACTACCTTTTTTTTTTAATCTGCTACCAACTACTTGAATTCCTCCTAAAGGCTCAACTGTGTCTTTCTTTTATCTTCAACGCCTTGATTACAGCATCGGCATACAAAGAACGCGATGTTTCTGCATTGAATATCTCTCTCATCTCACCTATTAAGTCATCTTTCTCTTAATCCGCCTTTTAAGCCTTTATTTCCGCCTAGAATTCCTCCAGATGATTCAAGTTCATATTTCAAGTGAGCCATCACATTCTCCAATCATTGTCGCACACACAGTAGGTCTAATTCACCTTCATTTATGCTTTGAATTTTCACTGTATTAAGACCTACATTTCTCTTGTGCCCACATACCACAAACCCTGCACTCCACCCAAGTATGTGTCCTTTTTTTCTCCACCATGGCTTTATACAGCATTCAATCGAGTAGTGAAAGTACTTTGAATGTGTTTGTATAAAGTAACTTGTGTTAAGTCCTCTGATAGCGTTTATGAATGAGAAAATATATTTTTACTATTTTGAAAAGATGAATTTCAATTTTGGGCTGCAATCCTCCCTTCTGTATTGGTTACAGGCGAACATACAAAGTTATCCTTACTATCGTCGAGGAAGAAGGGATAGGAAGCGGCTTTGAAAATTCCTGCTCGGGTTTGAGAGTGCCAAATAAAGATTGATTTTGCTTTATGCGTTACTGATTAAGCAATTCTTTTAAGCCGTATTCGAAAATATGATTCCTTTCTGTGATGACACTGTCGCCCTGTTTCCTTTCAATTCACTTTGATCATCTTGCTTCTTCAAGCACAGTTCCTACATTTCAACGTTAAGCATTGCACTATCAATAGGCTCGTAATGTTGTATTTCAAGATTTAATCTATTGTTGATTATTTTAGACAAGTTTTTTCCTACTTCATAGTCTCTGATTCCTTTTGGCATATCCTTGTATGGCTGACTTCATGAACTATTCTTATCTTTATCTGTTAGTGTATAAATAAATTATCCTTTTTTAACTCTAATGCATTTCCCCATTTACAAAAACAAGATAGTGGAACGTGAATATGTGAGTTGATATAAAAACAGATGACGAGATCATAATCTGCTAATAGTTTGTTGTTAATTTTACTTGTTGAAAAAAAGAAATTTCCTTAATATAATAAGGTAGAAATTATTGTAATATTATTGTGGAACACCTACTACAAACAGTTTATATTAAGCAAATGGCAATAGATTCCAAACAGAAAGGGTTATGCGCTGTTATATATTAATTCTCATGAGCAATTTGATAGTGATAATTTAGGACACATGTGTAAATTAGCAAAGACACAATTTTGAGAAATGTATTAATATTTAGAAATTCATTGCACTATTATTCTAGCCTTTTTTCATAAAATAATTTAATTCAAGATAATCTCAAAATTTAGTAATTCTGTTCACTAAATTATAAAGGAATGGTTTGGGAAATGGTATTACATTAAAGCCCCTCCAGTTTCAAGTACAGCTTACTCAGTATTCAACGAATGTGAGACGTCTGGAATATTAAATTTGCGTCAGTAATATAGCGGACACTTACATTTCAATTCAATCCATTTAAAGGCCTCATATGACAATGCAATATCTCTCATAATTACTGGTCCACTTAACAAACGTTGATTCTTAAGAACTATATTATATTTATAGGCATGAGAATATCATTTGATACAGCTATGATAGAAAGGTTCCTTATTAAATAACAAAACCTTTTCCATTGTTTATTCGCACTGAATGTACAATGTTATCTGAACTATACCCGCCATCATGCTTTGCATTTTCATGAGCAGTGTCTCGTCTCACGGGCTCAAACACTGTAATATAAAAAAAATTTCACTATTTTTTTTATTTCCATGACTAATATGGTTATCTACTTTTGCACGTTCATTTATTCGAATTGGTTCTGCCTCCGTTCTGATAAGTAAAATATTTTTACAGGGCTTTGTACGATTTGAGTGAATATGCTTGGCTGTCAGTGTTACACGATATATGAAAGAATGCTGCTTAGTGATAAAGGGTAAATATACGGAAAACGGTTGAAAATATATGGCCCCAACTGCAACGAATTTGCATACATCAAGAGTCACAATGGAAATATTGTAAAATGTATTCATTAGAAAATTTGTGTCTTTTCATCTATCTCATTTCCTTTAACAAAATTAAAAAAGTGTGTCCCGTTATTTTTACTATACGGAATTAATTCTGTAATATTGTAGTACAATAGAGACTCTGAACTCGAGAAAGAGAATCCAGAAGAAAAACTGCCGTTATTTTTCGTTCTGAAACCTTTTCCTCTCTTCCTCCCTCGCCCTCAGTGACTGATTAGTTTCTTTCCATCATTTCACAGCATTTTTTCGTTCGTCTGGCATTGAATGCACAGACTTTCTGGAAAATAAAGTAGCTGAAAGATTTGGCAGTTTTGATTTTCTTTAGGATTAATTTCCATTTTAAAGCATTCAAGAACTTTTCCTCATATATTCTTCAAAAGATTATCTCTAACAAAATGCTATTCCTGTTTTTTCATGCAGAAACATTTGACGCTTGATGGAATATCTCTTTGCTGCTTGTAAATGGTTAGTAGGCTTCATTCAGGAAATCTCCACATTACATCCGCCTATCTTATTATGACATTTTGCTACATGTATGCCACCTACGACTTTCCCTTTCATATTAAAACTTCTTATAATAGTTAATAAAAAAGACTCTTATATCCATATATCTTTATCCGTGTCTATGATAACTGTGGTATTCTGTCTGTTCCTCTGTAATCTCTTTTTAATTTCTCAGAATCATTACATCAACATTCTCGATATATCATAAAGGGAAGACTTGTGATATATACCCATTCTATACAAGCTATCATCTCATCCAGACAAATTCCTGGTCCAATACTTAATCAAGATACGACATCTACCACGTAATCCTACAGATTTCCTTTCCTCATCCTCCTAATTGCCTGAACAACATAATCAATTATCGCTGCAACTGATACAAAATGCCTGGAGGAACCCCCAACGTTAACCTGGTATTCAGCTCACTCCGAAGGCAGAGCGTTGAAGGCACTACACTTTTTATTCTTCTCGACTACTACAAGCGCCGGCGAACTTCAAGCATCAAACTTTCCAAGTAAAATATCTCAGATATCACTTACCGATTGCATGAGGGAGGAATACGCGAAGTGGGCCGGTCGCTGAAGGTGGGGGGACTCAAACAAACAAAATGAAGAGAGCGATGAAGGGGGAAATGATGGATGGTAATTCAAATGCGTTTATGTGATGTTTAGTGTAATAATAACTATTCTTTTCAGGTTTACTTTAAACAATGCAGTAGACTCTTAAAATTTAAATTTTGCGTTTGTCTTTTGCTGACGAGCAGCAGCGTATGTTAAATATAAATAATAATTTAAACATTACAGGGTGTAATGAATAGTGTTAACATGTTCTTTCCTCATCGGACACCAATTTCTCTTCTCTCCTTCTCTCTCTCTCTCTCTCTCGTCTCTCTCTCTCTCTCTCTCTCTCTCTCTCTCTAATCATATATAGTATATATATATATATATATATATATATATATATATATATATATATATATATATATATGTGTGTGTGTGTGTGTGTGTGTGTGTGTATATATATATAATATAATAATATATATATATTATATATATATATATTATATTATATACATATAATATAACATATATATATAATTATCATAATTTTTATATATATATATATATAGATATATATATATCGTGTGTGTGTGTGTGTGTGTGTGTGTGGGTCTATTATAATTTATATATATTATCTAATATATATATATATATATATCATATATATATCATATGATATATACATATACTATATAAATTATATATTGTTACTATATATGTATAATAATTCATAATATTATATATATATATATATTAATATATATATATCTATATATTATATAATATTATTACTATATTATATATATAATATATATATAAAATATATTATAAAGATCAATCATTTTGAGGTGATTCCGTACAGCCCACAGAGCTTCGGTAGATACTATCTGTCCCCTCATTAAACCTATGGCAGTAAGGAGAAATACCTTTTTAGCATGTTTTTATTAACCTCAGTTTTATTTACTTATTAATAACTTATGCTTTCTTTCCATTCTAAATACCTTGATACCTCGGGTGAGATTCAGATTGAAATAAAACTAAATAATCATTCTGAAACCATCTGAGTATTGCTGCATGTGCACGAGAGAGAGAGAGAGAGAGAGAGAGAGAGAGAGAGAGAGAGAGAGAGAGAGAGAGAGAGAAAATCATTGATATTACATTTCTTATGATCTAACTAATTCACGTCAGAAACACTTACATTAAACATGAAATATTTCATATGTTTTACAATTTCGTCAGACATTTTAAACAGTATTAAGTCCAACATAAGTTTAAACACTATTTTAAACTATAAAATCCCATCAAAATCTTAAAAAAATAGTTAAAAGTATATTTTAGTAAAATATCGCCACTTGATACCAAATGGCAACACCGCCTCTAGCTTTAAAAAGGAGAGAGCCATTTAAACTCCATTAAATCAAGTAGCTCAGTTCAGTTAGAACGAATAGCTTTAAATTCTTCCCGTCAAACAAATAGTTTAAATATTCTCCCAAGGTTTAAATCATTCCCCTCCCCAACATTCATTTTTGTGGGGTTCGCTGTATTGGGGTTTTGATTAGCGGAAGTCGAAATGTCGTCTTTATGTGTTCAAGGCGCGAAGAAAAAGGTGATTTTAGGCTGATGTGATTTCGTTATCGATTTTCTTATATAACTTAAAAAGTAAAGTATCTTTTTTCGTCTTTTTTTGTTACCTATAAGTACATTCTTGCGAAAATTTATTCGTAATTTCGTTTAGGTTATTTTGCCACTGCTCACTATTTATCGGTAGACTTTGAGAGTAAATTTGGAAAAGTAATTATTTTTTTTTAAATAAATTTTTGACGTTCAACTTTATTTGAGTATTTACAAAATGCATGTATAATATGACTTGCATCCTGTTCTTTACCTAGCATGGTGTCGGGCCGAATAACATTACTGATTTTGCGGTTACACTTAGAACATTTTTCCTACATCTCCTTGGAATTCTTTTGTCGTTTGAAGTTTGTGTACTGTTACTGAAAATGCTTTTTTCTGTGATTAATAATTCTGTCTAGAATGCATTGCTTCAAATAAGCATTCATCAAACCACACCTCGCGTTACTTCCTTTCCTGGGCATCGCTGGGTTAGTCAGCTAGTAATACGTACATACATATAGCCACGCTATATATAATATATAGTATTATAATTATAATATAGTATATATATATAATATATATATACTACATACATACACGCATATATATATATATATATATATATATATACATATATATATATATATATATATATATATTTATCATACATACATACATACAGTACATACATACATACTACATACATATATATATGTATATGTGTGTGTGTGTGTGTGTGTGTGTGTGTGTGGACATGGGAAGCATTGCTGTCAACCAACATGAAACAGGAGCTGAAGGAGACGTCATGAACTAATATTTGTCCGTTTACTATACATGGTGACGTTTCGAGGAGTCAGCCTCATTTTCAAAGCTGAAAAATACAATTATAATATATAAAATGTTACAAAGACTCAAGAATGAAAAAATTTACAAATTAAAAAATATTAAAACTTAAAAAAAAAAAAATTAAAATTAAAAAATCTAATATTCAACAGACAGAACGCAAGAAACAGACCGCTATCTTTCAGGAGGCCATCAATCATTAAGCAATAAAACACGCTATACACATACAATTATCAGGGTCATTATCAAAATAACAGTTAAGTGAAAAATGGTTGAATTTATTATAAATAAGAAACCTGGTTCTGAGAACAAATGAATAAAAGAAACCGAATAATAAGGCTACACCTCCCTCGCGTTTTACTGTTGATCCATCCTCAGATTCTAATTGTGATAAGGGTTTATCTGTGTGGAATGGAGAAAGGTGTTCCTGTGAATAACGGTTCTCTTGCCACCAATTAAGACGAAATGACGTCATTGATGTTATAGTGAATGTTTAGTCTGATATGTTAAACTGGCGCTGTCATCTTTCAAGAGACACCGAAGGCGAAGATAAAATGCCGTTTGACAAAGGAGGTGGCACCGACCACGACAGCTGGAAGTCACTGCGTGACTGCCACATTTTCAATTTACCTTTTCGAAAGAGTGCAGCCCCCTGGCCTGTTATTATCAAATCACATCAGTCTTTACAAACCTTTAGTTGGCATGTCATGTTTCCTTCGATCGTTTGAAAATCTTTGTAACAACTGGTTTTAAAGGCCGGGTCTGAACCTACTGTAACATCAACGCACCTATATGGGATTTTCTGATTCTTGAATATCAATACTATGATGTCAATATATGTATTATATATGTCAATGAGTGTGTGTTTGTGCGTCTGTCTGTTCATCTCTCTGGTTTCTTTTGGTGTTTTTTAATGGATGAATGTCCTCTGATTACCAGCTGTATAACATGGCCTCCTTATATAACTACCAAGCACGAACAAAACATTAAAGAACTTGTTAAAATCGTCCTCCTCCAATAATCCATATCTTTCATGAGACTCTTCTTTGTTCCCTGATACTATATAATTTCTTAAGACAAATGTCAGGTTGTGATGTGTATTTTCAGTATAGTAGTACTTCACTGATAAATGATATCCCCACACCACCATAAAACACACACACACACATATACACACATACTCACACGTGCACGTGCGTACAGAAACAACCACTTTTACCAGTACGATTGCACATAAGGTTTCGAAATGGTTGTCCATTATTTTTCTTAATCAGAAAAGGATGGATTGTGTTCAAATATATAAAGATTTTTTTTTCCAGCTAGAATATGCTCACCAATCACAGAATATATATTAAACAAGATTTCTTACTTTTAACATTGGAAACTGTGTAAGATGAAAGCAAAGAACAAAAAATATCCTTCATATTATATTCGTGGAAGAAACTGGCTCTGCGAGGACTGTGTTAATACCAGGCGCGTGACCTTTTTACTTGGTATTCGAGTCGCTAAGATACGCCGTTAGAAGCTCAATGATCTTGGTTAGTGGAGCTGAGATCTCCCACTCTTTCTTTCATGACGTTATAACTTCCTTCCGCTTGCTGCCTCTCCTTTCTCACTCTTTCCCTTCCAACGGTCCCTTCCACCGGTCGATGCTACAGAGTTTGGCAAAAATATTTACTTAGAATGAAAAGAGAAAATGAGTATTATATTTGTAAAATTTTAATGTCTCATTTGCAACATCGATACCATTTCTGATTGTATACAGGTAAGAACTAATTTTGATTTGAGGGTGTTCTGTTCGGATTTGAGAGATTGTATCATTTCAAAAGACGTCATTCTAATGCCAAAATTGGTATGGAGAGAGAGAGAGAGAGAGAGAGAGAGAGAGAGAGAGAGAGAGAGTAGGACCGAAATGCCCTGTTTCAAAGACAATTACGCTATTGTGATTTGGGCCCGACCAATGATCAATTTTGCGATAGGTCATACTTAAATTTTAATACATAGAACTCTTGTATTTTAGCATACATTTAAGATCAAAATCACCGAAATAATAATAAAACGCTGCTTAAAATACGAAGTAGTGTTTTTATAAGTCTTTGTTTTTCTTAATAGATCCAATTACCCAACAATTACTCGCAAGGTAGAAGGCTGTGAATATCTTGATAATGGTTGAACAAAAGTTGTTAAGTTGAAATTACCGTTATCTATTCATCTTCACATTTATGCCTGCCAATATTGCATACATGAATAATAAAGAAATGGATTAATACATCTGTATTAATAAAAATACGCAATTTTGGAAATTGTTATTTTATAAGCAACTCTATCACAAGTTATATTTTTTAATCATGACACTCAATATACTGGTTTTTTATCACCTCCTCTCTCCATATATATATATATATATATATATATATATATATATATATATATATATATATATATATATATATATATATGTGTGTGTGTGTGTGTATATACTCTCCTGGATTTCTTATAACATTCATTCTTTCACCTCACCCAAACACCAACCTGATTCATTTGTCAGATCTGGAAGGCCTAGTTTCTTTGGGAGATTTCCAAATCATCCTCTAAGGCTTCTCGCGATGGCACTTGGCGTCTAACTCTACACGCTTCGTAAATTGATCCACAGATAAGTACTCCTCTCGCTGTTGCGTTACTGAACCTCATCCGGGAACATCGCTTATATATATATATATTATATATATATATATATATAATATAATATTTATATATATATATATATATATATATATTTATATATGTATTTATATATAATAGTATATATACAATTTATATATCTATATATATATATATATATATATATATATATATAGATATAATATATATATATACATATATATTTATATAGTTATATATAATTATAAATATATATATATTATATATATGTATACCAGTATATATATATACATATGTATATATATATATATATATATATATATATATATATATTATATATCATATATATCATATATATACCCACAAAAAATAGCAGGTAAAGGCATCCTGGTCGTTTTGCGACACTTGAATTCGCACTCTCAAGACTAAAATTTTGCGGTCATGAGGAGAATCGTTTAAAACTTAACACTAAATTCCCAGTCATGCGCCTAAATTAAAGGAGTCCGTTGAAATTTTATAAAACACACCCACATGAAAGAAACACACACGCACACGCATATATGCATATATATATATATAATATATATATATATAAATGTGTGTGTGTGTGTGTGATTCGTTATTGTTACTGATAAATTTCTATATCATTGTTCAAGTGATGATATACTTTACCTGAAAAAGCGGGACCAGTGAAAAGAGTAAAGAAATAAAAAATAAATAATTGATATGACCTGGATTCGTTAACAGTCGTGTGCCTTGTTACTTTAGGGAAATAAAGTATTTTTGTAATTTCAAACGAATCGCAGTGGCCCATTATAAGTAAATAACTGACTGACTGACTGACGAGAGAGAGAGAGAGAGAGAGAGAGAGAGAGAGAGAGAGAGAGAGAGACACTTTCAAAAATATCACTGGTTGAATAAGGCTTTCTCTAATAAATAGATGAGAGAGAGAGAGAAAGAGAGAGAGATAAAAAAGGGCTAAGTCCATGTTAAATTGCTTAACAACTCAGACTAAGATAAATGGGTCTGTAGAGAGAGAGAGAGAGAGAGAGAGAGAGAGAGAGAGAGAGAGAGAGAGAGAGAGACTTTATATGTCATTTATTTTGTTTACTCGTTTTCAATCATATTCTGGATAATGTCTGGGGTGTGACTGCTAAGACGGTGTATACTCCGACATATTCAGTCACTTTGACCTCTTAGAAGTTTTCGATTAAACCCACTTAAGTATCTTGACGCCTCAGTGACAAATAACAATAAAAGAACATGAGCAGCGCAGTGGTATGTAAAATCACCTATTTATAAACTTTCTGAACCTCTGAAACTCTCAAAGACCATTCTTCGAGAACAAGGAAATTTTCATGTATCATTCTAGGACACACGATAGACCTTTCCCCATGATCAGCTGACCATTGCACGCTGTTCTCTGAGAGAGAAGATTAATTAAGGGAAATTCTATGCGACCCAAATTGAATTCCTGTACTCGGATTCCTTGATGAAGGAGCTGTAAAGGATGCCAGTGCTTGTGAGCCTTTGTTAGGCTGCCCAATGTCAACAATAGTTTGAAACTAATGATATTTATGATACTACGGAAACGCTTGAAACTCCAAGACAATGTCCTAAGCAATAAACATGCATTCAATTCTCACAGCCAGAGGCGCAATCCCCGTCTACATACTGATGGAAAATACAAAATAAGAAAAGTTTGAACATATAAACTGAATCAGACGTCTTTGTGACACTGGGAGCTAGTATGGGAGTAAGAGTACGTAACCACCGCCACCAACAACTGGAAAACTCTCGAAGGAAGCCTCCTCTTCAATGTCCGTTATTTCATCAACTTTCCGAACGGCCGCGGATATCTGTAAGAAGGCGGTACTGCTTGCTTTTGTTCTTTGTATGCTACCCAATAACAAGGCTTGGAGTCATAATAATTTTTTACTTGTCTCAGCTTTTATCAATTATGCTCTTGGTTTTCTCTGGCGTTTTCTAGGTATTCACTAATTCCGCTGCCCAATTTAGTTGTATTCTTGCAGCTAAATGGAGCAGCAGAACCAGTGAATGCATAGAAAACGCCAGAGAAAAACAAGAGAAGAATTGATAAAACTGAAACGAGTAAGAAATTACTAGGAATCCAAGGCCAAATTTGTAAACGCTTAACCGATGCTAGTTCAAACTTTTCTTTCATTTTTGTCATACGATTTTAATTCTACACACTCTCTCTCTCTCTCTCTCTCTCTCTCTCTCACACACACACACACACACACACACACACACACACACACACACACACACACAAATAAAGATACGCATCAAAACATAAAAAAACGTGTCTGACTTCGTTTGGCATCAGTCCAGTCTTTGAGGAATGGTTGTCCTTTTTCTTGGCAACTATTCCTCCCGAAGTATTTCAGTCAGCCGCTAGTAGACGAATTGGGAATTCATCTTTTGAGTTCTTTACTGTTTTTGTTGCTACGATGAAAATTATTAGTAAGCAACTCTTCGATTTACCATAAACTGAGACATTAATAAAGAATTATTTTGACAGTCCACGAGGTCAGTTATGTGAACTACTATATTCACTATTCTGTACCGTTGTAGCCATTTTTTACGAGTCATACTGAGGGCTTTGATCCCAAGAAATAAATCATCCTTTAACGTCTCTGTTAATCTGAACTTCTGTCTGCAAGTACTTATCTTTCAGTACAATTGAACATAAAGATGGATTTATAGAATATAAGCTAGTAGTAACTTGATCATAGAAAAGTGAAATTAATTGCTCTGATGAAGACCAATAAACTAAAAATTAGTGAAACATATGTCCAAGATCTTCGGCGCAATCGAGTTTCAAGTATGAGCAACGGCCTATGAAGCTTTCAGCCACGGCTCGGTGGTGGCCTATCCTATGGCATTGCCAGAAACACGATTATGGCTAACTTTAACTTTAACTAAAATAAAAAGCAAAACAAACTGAGGGCAGAGGGCTGCAATTTGGTATGCTAGACGATGGGAGGGTGGAGGATTAGCATACAAATTTACAGCTCTCTATCCTCGGTAGTTTTTAAGAGCCGTGGGCGGCAGAAAACGTGCGGACGGCTAGAAAGAAAACTGGCACAATAGTTTTCTTTTCCAGAAAACTAAAACACTGAAACGATATGAACATCCCTGCACAAAAACTTACGCAACGACATTAGCGCCTTCATTTCTTTGGAAGGTCAAAACCCACATAACCTTTACTTAATTAATAATTCCCAAACAACGCGGACGAGGTGGGTGTGGTACTATAAAAATTAAGTGTTTCCATTCAGTATTGGGAACTAAGTACTACCCAACCTCAAATTGAGGTCAGGCACAGACGATATTTTTCAAATGACATGGGTAGGCGGATGGCCACACGATTTATTCAACTTGATTATGAATTAGCGACCGCTGGAAGCTGTAACTTCATCATCAAGAAAACAAATTAAAATTAAATCACCAGCTCATCAGACCTTACATTTGCAGCAGTCATATCACTGATAACTCTTGACTCTAAAGTATACAAGGATTATCCATAATGCATTATCTTCTTTGATATCTGACCATCTCGTAATTTACCTGCGCTCAGTACCAACGAAACAATAGTTTCCCCTTGGCGTTGTGCGAAGTCGTAAAAAATAATCAAATAATTCAGTAAGCAGATCTGATCTCAGGAGAGGTCCAAGAGAGGATTTAAAAACCCCTGAAAACGAAGCTTTATTTATGAATGCAGGTAATTAAGTCTTATCTCAGACATTACGTCGGATAATTTGTACTTACTCTCCTGATCGGAGGCTCTATTCAATATTCAAGTTCTTCCGGCGCCATATAAATATGTACAAAAACACAAGCTCATATATGTATGTATGTATGGATAAATACATACATACACACACACACACACACACACACACACACACATATATATATATATATATATATATATATATATATATATATATATGTGTGTGTGTGTGTGTGTGCGTGTGTGTGCCTATGCATGTATTTATCCATACATACATACATATATGAGCGTGTGTTTTTGTACATATTTAAATGGTGCCGGAAGAACTTGAATATTGAATAGAGCCTCCGATCAGGAGGCTCTATTGAATATATATAGGTATATATATATATATGTATAATCTAGCCACCTATGGGGGCAAGCCAGCCTCAATGGGTGCCGGTCCCAAGCCCGGATAAATAGGGAGGGTTGGTGTCAGGAAGGGCATCCGACTGTAAAAACCCACGCCAGAACCAATGAAATGAGTCGTGATATTGATGAGAATAGTGCTAGGGCGTACTCCGTAAACGACGCACAGACACATCGCCCTAACTCTGTGACAAGGCGAGGGCTACTGCATCATGAGCGGGTGCAGCTAAAGATGCGAGCTCTAAATGTGATCAGAATAGGCCAGCTCAATATTGGGTCTATGACAGGAACAGGAAGAGAGTTGGCAGAGTTGATGAGGATAAAGAGAGTGGACATTTTGTGTGTGCAGGAAACTCGATGGAAGGGTAATAAAGCTAAAGAACTGGGGAATGGCTACAAGCTAATCTATAGTGGAGCAAATGAGCAGGGTAGGAATGGCGTTGGTGTAGTGTTGTCGGGGGAAATGAAGAATGCAGTGACGGAAGTGAGTAGAAAGAATGACCGCATTATGAGAGTGAAGATATGTTATGGAGGGGAAACTATGCACATCATTAGCGCTTATGCTCCACAAGTGGGCTGCACAGAGGAAGAAAAGAGCCGTTTTTGGAATGAAATGAGTGAGGTAACGCAAGAACTGGAAGAGCAGGAGAGGGGGGGCAGACTTTAATGGACATGTCGGAAATGAAAAGGATGTAATTGAACGTGTGCATGGAGGACATGGGATTGGGGAGAGAAACCCAGAAGGAGAGAGTATAGTAGACTTTGCCGTGTCCTTTGATATGGCAATAGTGAACACATTCTTCAAAAAGAAGAGGGAGCACTTAATAACATACAGGAGTGGCGGTAGATGCACACAAATAGATTACCTCCTTTACAATAGATCAAGGCTGGTGGAAGTTAGGAATTGTAAAGTTATCCCAGGTGACCAGGTGGCCCCCCAACATAGGCTCCTTTGTATGGATTTAAAGATGAAAAGAGAAAAGAAAACGAAAACGAATGGGGTAAAGAAAATCAAGAGGTATAAATTGTTAGGGAGGGATAATGATCAGAAGAAAGAGTTCAGGAGAAGAGTGCTGGGAGAGGTTGATCTGGGAATTGAAGATGTGGGAGAATGGTGGAGGCATAATGCATCAGTGATTAGAAGACATGGAAAGGAGATACTAGGGGAAAACATCTGGAATAGTATGGGAGGAAAAGGAGAGCTGGTGGTGGGGCGGGGGAAGAGATGGGGAAGTGGTGAAGGGTAAAAGGGAGGCAAAGAAGAGATTTGAAGAGTCACAGCTGCAGGAGGACAGAGAAAGATTAAGAGAAAGAAACAAGGAAGTAAAAAGGGTGGTAGCTCAAGCTAAGGCAAGAGCATATGAAGAGGTTTATAATGAACTGGAAACCAAGGAAGGGTTGAGTAAGATGCTCAAACTGTCAAAAGTAAGAAATAAAAGAACAAAGGACATCACCCATATTAAGCAAGTGAAAGATAGGAATGGTACGGTCGTAAAAAAGGAAGAAGACATCCTGAAAAGATGGAAAGAGTATTTCGAACAAGTGCTAAATGAAGAAAATGAAAGACTTGTAAGAGAGGATGGACAAGTAAACATGGGAATGGTAATGGGGATATCTAGGGATGAAGTGATACAAGCCTTAAAAAGAATGAGGAATGGGAAGGCAACAGGACCTGACTTAATCCCAGTCGAAGTTTGGAAAGATTTAGGAGAGGAAGGGGTAGACATCTTGTATGATCTGATGGTAAAAATATTCGAACAGGAAAAGATACCAGAAGAATGGCGGGAAAGCATATTGATACCTATATTTAAAGGTAAAGGTGATGTCCAGGAATGCAGTAATTATAGAGGTATAAAACTAATGTCTCACACGTTGAAGATTTGGAAAGAATCATAGATAGCAGGCTGAGAGAGGAAGTTAGAATAGGGAAGGAACAGTTAGGATTTATGAAGGGAAGCGGCACAACGGATGGAATATTTTGCATAAGGCAGCTAATGGAGAAATTCAGAGAAAAACAACGAGACCTGCATCTGGTATTCATAGACCTTGAAAAGGCCTATGACAGAGTGCCAAGGCAAGAAATATGGAGATGTTTGAGGGAGAAGATGGTGCCGGAAAAGTATGTCAGAATTATTCAGGAGATGTACAGGAATGTGTATACTAGAGTGAGGAGTAGTGTTGGAGAGACGGATGGATTTGAGATAGGAGTTGGATTACACCAGGGGTCAGCACTTAGCCCATTCATCTTCAACATCGTGATGGATGTAATGACCAGGGATGTTAGAGAAGCAGTGCCATGGTGCATATTATACGCGGATGACATTGTGTTGTGTTCAGAGGGGAAGGAGGAGTTGGAGGGGAGGTTGGAGAGGTGGAGAGCAGCACTTGAGGAGAGAGGAATGAGAATAAGCAGATCAGAAACCGAATATATGTGTTCTAGTATTACTGAGGACGGTGGAAGTAGCATAAGATTGGGTGGGGAAGAAATAAAGAAAGTACAGAAGTTCAAGTACTTAGGGTCCGTATTGGAGGATAGTGGAAGCATGGACCAAGAGGTTAGACACCGAATTCAGGCAGGATGGAATAACTGGAGGTCTGCATCAGGGGTACTCTGTGACAAGAAGGTCCCTCTGAAATTGAAAGGAAAGTTCCATAGGACAGTGGTCAGACCAGCAATGTTATATGGACCAGAAACGGCAAGTATGAGGAAAACAGAGGAGAAGAAGATGGATGTAGCAGAAATGAGAATGTTGAAATGGATGTCGGGAGTAACAAGGGAAGATAGGATTAGAGGATCGACAAAAGTAGCTGAAATATCGAAGAAAATACAGGAAGGAAGGCTTCGATGGTATGGACACCTATTACGAAGGGAGGAACGTCATGTTGGAAGACATATGATGGATATGGAAGTGCGGGTTAGAAGGAAGAATGGAAGACCAAGAAAGAGATGGCGTGATTGTGTAAGGGAAGATATGGAATTGAAAGGTATAAATGAGAACGAGGCACAAGACAGAAATCGATGGAGACGACTCATTCGCAATGGCGACCCCATATAAAAATGGGTTTAAGCTAGGAAGAAGAAGATATATATATATATATATATATATATATATAGTATATATATACACATATATATGTGTATATATATATATGTATATACACATATATATGTGTATATATATATATATATACACATATATATGTGTATATATATACATATATAAAAATAGAGGTAATGCCGAGGAGGAAAATGAAAAGTGAGAACATTTTCATTTTCCTCCGTGGCATTACCTTTATTTATACATAGCATCACGTTTTTTATATTTAAGAATCAAGTTATTCACACTCACACACAGACACACACACACACACACACACACACACATATATATATATATATATATATATATATATATATATATATATATATATATATATATATGTGTGTGGTGTGTGTGTG
>NC_061110.1:33188573-33203573 GCF_015104395.2 Macrobrachium nipponense | reverse complement strand
GTCTGTGATTTCCTGGAATTGAAAGATCCCTAACATGATTCCACCCATAATGTTTATGAAAACTCGCTCCTTTACTCTCCCTAGCACTTTCAAATTTTACTCTTTCGTTTCGCTAAAGTTTATATATTCAAATTTATGGTAATTACATATCATCTCATTTTCTCGAACCCTTGATAATATAATTAAGTGAAAATCAAAAAAATTTCGTCAATGAATATGAATTTAAGGTACCTTAATTCCCTATCATGTTAAGTGATGTGTATAACCTCTATGCATTCAACATGGCGTATATATATATATATATATGTATAATATATATATATATATATATATATATATATATATATATATATATATATATATATATATATATATATATATATATATATATATATATATAATATATATATATATATATATATATATGCACTGCCTTTTTGTAGATTATAGTTGGATCGCATTAACATTAGATAGACATGAATACGGCATTCTCATAACAGGAAATACTCGGCCGGTGGGACCCCTCATACCGTTACACATTATTGATAATACAATAATAATAGTAATAATAATATTAATTTTCGCGTATTGGAAACTCTCCGTTAAGCGAACCAGTTGCTATAAAATTCCCATTTTCTTCGGGGTTATAGTCAATAGCTATCGAAATGGGTATCATAACGAATAAAGTGAGAGCTTCCATTCTGCGAGATTGTTATCATCAGAGCGTCAGCGCTTCAACATCTCGTTACTCTTTAGGTCCTAAAAAGCAAAACGTAATAGGATGGAAATTTACCTATTCAATTTAGAACTCTGCCAGAGGTCCCGTGAGTTTCCCGTGTTGGAAAACTCCGATATGTGTAAATGACAGGACGCTGTTTTTTTGATTTGCGAGGTCCTTCTCTCTCGTTTTTTAAAAATTGAATAGAATTTTTTTTTTGGGGGGGCCTTGCATCGTGTTCCAAATTATATAAATCTGTACAGAAACTATTGGAAAGAATAGAGAGGAAATCTGTGCTGGGTTGCGATCATAAGTACATTAACTTTCTGGTAATAAATGCGGTTCATTATTTTCAATCAGTAATCCTTATACTTTCCTGTCTCATTTGATGTCGATGACAGTTATCCAGCAATATTACTATAACAGATATTGGGAAACACTTCAGTACCGGTTATTAGACTTTATTTGCCAGCCTCCTTGATGAAGTAAGTAATGAATTAGGTCTCGGTGAATGATGACGGTACTGCTTTATTTTGACATGGCTTTAGAATTTAAAGACTCGGCAGACGTGTAGATAGTAGTTCCTGTGCCATTAGTTTAGGTATAGTTTCGTTGGGTAAGGTTACCTTTTCTCATTAAGGGCTCTAGAAGCCAGTTTTGTTTCAGTTAAAGCAATTTATTTTTCAAAACTCATGTGATTTCTGATTTCGTCTTCTTCCCGTGAGTTCCCTTTGTGAGTTAGGATTTATCCTTCAGTAAATATCAGTAAATTGAATGAATCAATACGCTGTTGTAACCAGTCAGCTTGGCTCCTGAGTACATTTTCAAAGGAAAGTTTCAACAATGCTTAGTGTTGTTATTTTGTTTATGTAGCTTAAATATATATAAATGTTGATCTCTAGTATTCTCTCCGCCCTGAGAACTGTAGCTAAACAGATTGACTTTTGAGGTTACTACGTATCCCGGGGGGAAAGTTGAAGGCTTTCTTCTAAAATGAATGTGACGAATCTTCAGTGAGTCCATACAAAGACAGGAAAGCTAGAAGACAAAAACTATAAATTATTTGCATCTTATAAAATCAAAGAGAGATTGGTTCCAATGCTAATACACCTTTACAAACCAGACACCTTTGCACCCCAGTTCCGATATAAGCCATCAGCTATTTCACATACCCTCCGCCCTTACCCATTTTGTATCATAAACCGTCCTTTATCGCCAGGGCCTCACCATTTGCTCTCACGGGCTTTAAAAGAGGAGTGGGCAAAATAACCAGAGCTGCTCTAAAAGGTTGGAATGTACCTTGTCGTGAAGATAGTTCTGACATTAAACAGAACAGGACATATAAACTACACATCTACATCTACGATCAATACCTATAAAGTTTTATTTTGTTGACTGACGATTTTTTTTTTTTTACTTTTCGTTACCTTGCTGGAATAACAATTGGCACGTACGGAAATATAAAATGTTTTCGTTCATAGTTATATAAGCATCAATAAAATAATGCAGAGTGGAACGTCCGTTACAAGAGTGGAGGATAAAACGAAAAAATGTACATAAATTGCAATCGTATTTAAATATAAAGAGCGAATTTTTTTTATTTTTTTTCTATATTGAAAATCATTATTTATTGGCATTATTACCATTGGTCATTAGCCCTTAGCGGCCAACTTTTTCGGACTGATTCGCATCATTGCATCTCAATATCAATTACTTTAAAAACGGAATAGTGATAATTTCAAGGTAATGGTAAACAAAAATTTTACGGCTTATGTAAACAAATTTCACTTGTAACTAATTTAATCCTTAGATATAACAGGAAAACTTAGGCTAAAAAAAGTTGGCCATCAATACTGACAGAGATCTGTCATGGACAGAGACCGAACCGTTCCACCCTACAGCATTTGTCTATCTCGCACCACTGATTAGGGAGACGCCTGAGAAACCCATACTGCTGTGGGTAGCTTTTATTGACTAATGACTGGTAAAGGAATAACCGTAAAATAAAATCACAGATTTTCCAATTTCTTCTTTTAACATCTTGCGCTCGTTTTCTTTTGTTAATATTACCATAATTGATTTAGAACGTACCTCAATAGTGACAATACTAATCACTTTCTTCAATAGAAAGATTCCCACAGGAGCATAGGTCTTGAAATGGAGAAACAGAGCCACAGTTATGTATATGTGCAAATATTTAAAGATAAATCTTAACTGCAAGCTTCCAGGAAATAGTTCGAAAGTTTTCCTGTGCATATCTATCTTCAAATATACATATGTATACATGCATACACATAACAGTGGAAGTGGATTTGTTTCTCCATTTTCGTGAATGTTGGAATTAGCAATTGTATAAAAAAAATTAATTTTTCATCATAAAGGAAGAACAAAGGAACGATTTATTTTGAATGGTGAATTAAAACTGGATTCCCCTTCGATGACGATATTCGTTGGAATGAAACATTTATGGTTATAACAAACTTTTTTTATATATACGTATAGCTGGAACGATCTATTGCCCTCTACTAACTTAGTTAAATGTAAACAATGCTTCCACAGATAGTTATTTTTCCACCAATGGAAAACCCATCCTCGGTAAACGATAGCAGAGGATATTTTCCATAAACCTCAATACTTTCCATTATTATTTGGTCGCTCTAACAGCAAGAACCCGCGCAAAGTAGCGCTAGATTAAATTTAGAACACCTACAACAACCACCAGGAACCATTTTCCACCATCACTTAAACAGAATTCACCTTTTTAAAGCCGCTGTTGAAATCCTTTTCTTCCGAAGAGGATTCCTTCGCTCGAAAAGTCTCGAGACTAGAATGCAATGATATATGAATGAGGGGAAACTCTTGTTGATAATAATCCTCTACCCCCATAAAATGATGCGGATGATTTAGACTCTAACAAATAGTCATAATTAAGGTCTTAACTGTAGATTTAGCTGGGAAACATATTCTTCACGCCTGTGTCTTTTTTTCGTTACGGTTTGATTCAATAATACGTGATTGCCATATGTTTGGCCCCACACGGATGGTTCTTAACTTGAGAAAGAAACGTTATGCAAATCTAGGAACAGGTTTAAGAGTGTTTACGCTCATTGTTCTCGCTATTTTACGGCTAAGAACAAAACAGGAATCTATGTTCAGTTTAGGGTGAAAATGGGCGATATATTCCAGTGGTAACCGTATTTTTTATCAATGAAATGGGTTTCATGGATACCGCAGCTTTCACAAGTAATTCCTGTGAGATACGCGCTCAAAGTATACGGGTGTTCAGCATATCTTTTTTGTATAATCCTTGCACTTCTATAACAAAATATCCTTTTTTTTACGAAAAAGGAAACACTTGCAAATAAATAACCCAACAAATAGTCACTGGGAAATTAAAGCTTCGTGGAATAACAATAACTTAATAACATCAACGTTAACCATATTTGTTTATTTATGCTTTCTTTTCTCCTTTTGTATTGATTCCCATGATGCGCAATTCTACCTTCAATTAACAAAAAATTCCTCTTCTTTATAATTCATAAAATGACTGAACGCCTATACCTTATATGGGGATCTTTATCAATGGCCGAAATTGAAATGGAAGAAAGGGAAAGCAGATATAAAGTAACAAGAATTACTTCACAGAATCTCTAAAGCACTTTGGACATTCCCATCGAAATCTCTGAGCGACATGTGATGATTAAAGCTGAAGTTATATGTACCTCTTCTGTAAAAAGAAAAAAAGTATTGAAGATGAATGGAGAATACGTCTGTCTCCTGTAGTAAATAAAAATAAAAAATATCGGACAAGAAAGGAAACGAAATAAAAATAGTAAACCATAAAGAGAAAAACGACACAAATTATAATCCCCATTGCATTGGTCGTCCAACAGATTCTATTGAAAAATGAAAGGAAAAACCGCCGGCACCAATCTGGAGGGAAGGGATAGACAGGCCATTCAACAGACCAGGGAACATTGATAAGAAGGTTTTACTTCCATTCGTATTTCTGTATATTTTCAGTCCAGGATGTGAGCATTCAAGGATGATTTGGGCCCAAATACTTTTATCCTGGATTGTGAAAATATATATAAATGCAAATGATAAAAGAGCCTCCTTTTCAAATTCTTCAAACTTGCTTCATGGTCGATGCTTATAATATATATATATATATATATATATATATATATATATATATATATATATATATATATATATATATATATATATATATATAATTACTGCTTCATATCCAATGGCTCAGGGTCGAAAGTCACTGTATATGTTGGTTCCTAGATGAGGAAGCTCTTGGAATCCAGTGGTGACAATTTAAGTGATATATATATATATATATATATATATATATATATATATATATATATATATATATATATATATCATATATATATATATATATATATATATATATATATATATATATATATATATATGTATATCAGAATTCTCCATTTCAGTTCAATCGGATGATTCCATTAGTTCATCCGTTTTGGCAAGTGGACTGGCTTCGCCCAGAAAATGTCGTCCATACATAAGTTTTAACGCCAGTTTCTATGGGATGGCATGTGGACTGACGTGCAGACTCCCTCCCTTCCTGGATTTTAATGCACTTGCGTTTGCGTATATCATCCGTTCTGTCTCTCCATCCCAGCCTGAGTTATCGTCTCTTCCTCCCTCTCAACACTTCTGAGCTTTGTAATCGTGTCACAATCCCATTATCTTCCATTCTTTCCACATTGCTGAATTATTTCGAAACAGGTTGAGCTCTCGTTTCACTTTCGGTGCACATCTGCTTTTATATCGGCAATTCTAATTGACCTCTTGTGTTCAGTCTGACGATAATATACTGAGCGACATGATCCCCCGAGTAAATACCAGAAGAAGCATTACCATGAATGCAATAAATCCACGAATCTCAGACTCGAATCCCAGGTGTTCCAATTCTTTCAAAGTTTGTTTGTTATCTTTGACATACAGAGTTACCGCAGATGGTGTAACAAGTCGTTGAGACTGTTTAATTAAACAGTAAAAGGGCTGCTTTCTTTTCCCAAGAGGGAAAACCAAATATCATACACCAATCAGTCGGGCAACGAAATTTCTCTGCAAATGAAAACTGCACAGCACATTTTGTAATCCCGGTAGATTAATCATGAAAAGTAGATCTTTATATTTTTTCATGACAAGAAAAATTAGAAGTGTTCATACACTTTATTTTGCGCTTTTTTAAACATTAAAATATTTTTGTCGCCTGATCAATACATCTAAAAATGGCATTTTATTTTATAAAATCAATTTGTAGACGCAGCTGGTTAAGATGCTAAAAAAGAATATACGGAAATTTATTTCGTTTAGGTTACAAATTCACGACATATCGTCATCCTACCTAAACTAAGGGGTATGAAATTGGAAAATACTACAAAGTAATTCGCCTTCAAAGAATTCAATAAATAAATTAATTACAACTCCGGGAAGAGGAGATGTTGCGCCTGCGTGTGTACTTACGGGTTTCCTTTTATTCTCTTTTTCTCTTCTCTTCTCTTTTATTATTAGTCAGTTTTTCTTCGGTAGCTTGTTGGTATTATTGGGAAGGTTATCTGTTATATGGGTTAACCTTCAGTTGTCACTTGCGGTGAGTTTTTCTTTTCTTAGGAACATTGTAGATTAATTTCCTCTCATTTTCCAGTCCCTCAGGATTTAAGCTTGGGTACACCGTAGGACTCTGGGCAAGTTAAACACCACTTAATTATCTTACTTATTATTAAGAGTAATTATTCACAATTTAACAATTTACACAACACTACACAGGGAACAGAGGAAGTACTGACGTAGCCTCCCGTATAAGGCTTAGTTCCTAACTAAACTTTTCTGAGACCTCAAGTGAAGTCTCAGCCTAACTCATACAGTTAAGCTCCTCCTTAACTTCTACTAAGACACATCCTACTACTTGAGTGGCTTTCCCTACTTCCGGTGCCACCCCTAAATTAGTCTTATTGGTTATGTTAATCTACGGTAACCACCCACTGAAGGTGTCAAAGTTGAGATTTTCCATTCGAGTTTCCAACTTACTGTTTTGGCAAACTGCTGCCTGTGTTTAGTCTCGTTTTTCGAAACTGCTATTGCTGCAGTCTGTTACTGCCACACATATACTCCCTTTTCTACCTCCCCTGGTAGATTCTTTCATTACTCTACCCTCAATCTATATATATTTCTACCAGTGGATTTTCCTATCTAATTGTCCCTACATATTTATAGACAGACTCCTGTTGTGTTCCTAACAGAGAGACTGGGATAAAGCCGAAAGTCTGTTGATTAAATTTTCCAGCAAAAGTAAAGAGACATATCCATTCACTCACAGCTTGAAAAAAAAAAAAACTTAGGTTACACCCAACACCATCTATGGTAAATTGAGACACATCGTAACTTATGTTTCCCTGATTAAAAAGGTATTTTACTTTTTCGACAAAATGCAAACTATTACGACGCAAATATCTAAAAACAAAATTCCTAGCAACGTGGAGTCCTTCAGCATATAATGTAATCACTTTTCTACCAGGTTGAACAGAACAGTCTAAACAAGGTCGGGCATAAGTTTTGAAACAAAATGACTATTTATTTTTATTTCTTTTCCACAATGTTTAAGATACCGATAACTTCTTTTACTGCAACATGAAGACTATGCACGTCAGACTCAGGGAGGAAGTTAATTTAAATTTTTAAATAATGATCGGTAATTAATGAGAGGAAAATTAATGTTACTGATAATGCTAATTGAGTATGTGAAATTTTGCAAACCAAATTTAAAATACCGCAGTTTTTCATTATTTTCTGAAAAATAAAATCATTGGTTTAAACTATTGGCGGAGAGCTGAGCATTCCTCGTGAACCAATAAGAATAGGCCGCGTATCCATAAAAAAATATATAAAAGTATTGAAAACCAAAAGTAGGATCCATTCCGTCCAGCTTCGATCTCATCAGCTGTCATCACTGGATTATTAAGAATTTTTTCGGTAGGATTGGTATCAATCTATTAAATTTCATTTGTAAAATTTGAACAAGTTACAAGAATGTATTCATTAGTTATATATATATAACTTGATACACTAATTAAGGGTAATGTTATGCACTAATAATATACTCTTTCAGGATTATTGCAGATGGTAATAATTCTCCAATAAAGACTGCGAAAGTAAATGTAATATAGTCTATCAACCTGAAAAACAATAAAGAAAATAAAACGACTCAGCTGACATTTCTAACAAATATTTGCGCAAGGGGCGGAGAGTTCTTCCGATCTATAAAGCATCGTCTTCCTCCAGTGCGTATGTAGTCTGTTATTTACTGGGGACACTGCTCGTCCTTGCCTTCCTGACCGAAGGAATTTAATAGAAAGAAGGACACCATTGTGGGAACAACTTCAGTTTTCTGCGTTTCTTCAAGAGGAAAGAAGAAAACATATTATCTTGAAGACGGCTTTGTTGTTTCACGAATTTGTTCCAGACTTCTTGAAAATAATTAGAGCAGATGTTTACTGTATTCCCAAACCACATCCGCTTGATGTTTCAACTGATGAGAATATGGGGAGGATTCCCTTATGATCTTAATCTCCAACTGATACACAAAGACAAACTAGTTTCCAATAAGGGAAAGCCTTTTCTAAAGCGGAACATGCTGTACACCATTTGGTCCGTCATATCAACTATAATAGTTACAACGACCTGTATTATAAATATAATCCTTATGAAACCAAGTGCAAACACTGCTCTCCATATGGTAGATAATAGGGTGAATATCCTACACGTCATTAATGCCGCCGTATTGCGATATTACTTCGTTTTGTCCGTCAAAAAACTAGCCCACATAGCACTCCTCTTATGATATAAAATTGCAACGCGAGACTGCCTTTCAAAACGACATTTGATGCTAGTGTACGCAGTCTTTGCTTTGCGCTTTTACATAATTTTTCTGCTGACTCTCCTTGTCGTCGACAACTTGAGGAACACCTCAGACGAGCTCCTCATTCTAAAAATTTGACCTTTTATGTTAGCGTTTTTTTCGTTCCTCTCCATAACGTCCCAACAGGCTGTTTCATTTACTTGATTTCTAAAACATTGTCTGAACGGTTAGACCAAGAAATCAAATGCATCTTTGGAGAAAACATTCTCAATGAAAATTGTTTTACTCAAAATGGAATAGAAGAAAACACAAATATTTGGTATTCACACTCAAGAAAAATCAAATCTAAAATTTTGCCAGTTAAAGCAAAGAAATCTCGTGCTATGTGTCGAAGGGTTGGGGTCAAGTGCATCAGTACAACACAAAATACAAGAGATGCAGACAGAATCATTGGTGAGAAAATGACAGAAAGAATCATTGACGAGAAAATGACAGATAGAATCATTGATGAGAAAATGACAGATAGAATCATTGATGAGAAAATGACAGATAGAATCATTGATGAGAAAATGACAGATAGAATCATTGATGAGAAAATGACAGATAGAATCACTGATGAGAAAATGAGTCTCACTAGAAGAAAAAACCGATCGGCTCCTCAAGTTTATCGTGAGCATCGATTTAGTAATAAAAGCACTGACACAATACGAGAGCATTCCGATTATCCTGGTTGTCATTCCGTATTTCGTCAGCGCAGTTCAAAATATATTCCTAGTCATTGCAGAAGGAATTCAAGAAGACCCGTCAGCAGTGATGCCGGTTGTCGAAATTACTACGACTTTTGTCTTTGCTCTGTGTTCCCCCGATTCTCTAACTGCAAAGGTGAGTCATTATAATCTGCAAAATAGGTCGTTATTGTATTACAGTTGCACAAACTGCTTCGTAGGCTAAGGTTCACCAATATGTTATCAGTCTGTGTGCATAGAAGAGACTATATTCTGTTCATAACTAAGCTCCCCATCATGCACCGTGACGCCCTGCACTTCTTAATGATATATTTCATGTTCAAGAACAAAGAGATAATGAAGGCTGTTGGCTAACTCTGGCATCCGTCTCGAATTTACTGTCATTTTCATAATTTCATAGCAAGGTTCTATCACTGAACGACACACGCCCCAAGCGATTCATTCATATACCTCCTTATTTCTCTTTTCATGACCGAATCGCAAAGCTTAAGATCGTTCGTGAAAATCTAATTGCAGAGAAATTTGAGAGTAAAGTAACAATAAGTGAGCAAGTAAAAGAGATTAAAATTCAAAAGCGCTCAATGCTATGGAGAGTAAATGCCAAAACCTTGGTCAAAGTTGTCCTCTGAAGGAAGTCGACTGTTCGACTGTGACGATGGTAAATATTATACTTAATACTCTCCATTAACTTGACACAACTTTTTGTTTTACCCTTTAGAGGGAAGATATATCATGCCATTTTTGCCTTTTTTTTTTTTTTTTTTTTTTTTTTTTTGCATGGTCATCTGTGATGATAAATATATTTTTTACTACATTAAATCTATCTGCATAAAAATGAAAACAAAATTAAAAAAAGACCGAGCAAAAATGAATTAAGTATTCTCACGCCTGTTTTCATTACTATTTGTTTTTATTACTATTGTAACCACTTCTTTTTTTATTTTAAAGCTGCGGCCTGCCTGCCACAATATTATGAAGAGACCATCATCATACCTAGTGAAGCCTCGTAGGGCACTCATATGATACCTTCATCGAAAGGTTCGTCGAATATACGGGAAAACTACATTTTATAATAAACGAGTAAAAAAAGTCCGTAAAGTTTCGTGGGCGCAATCGAGTTGTCTGTACAGCGTGTAATGCTGTATGAGCCGCGGCCCATGAAAATTTCAGCCACTGCCCGGTGGTGGCCTGTCCTATAGAGTTGCCAGACACACGATCAGGGCTAATTTTACCTTAAATAGAATAAAAACTACTGAGGATAGAGGGCTGCAATTTGGTGTGTTTGATGATGGGAGGGTGGATGATCAACATACTAATTTGCAGCCCTCTAGCCTCAGCAGTTTTTAAGATTAGAGAGTGGACAGAAAACATATGGACAGGAAAAGTTGACGGACAGACAAAGTCATCTCAATGGTTTTCTTTGACAGAAAACTAAAAAGGCCTGGTTTAGGGCCTATGAATATAATTGTTTTAATATAAATGAGTATAATATCTTTATTTATTTTTTGTTTTATTCTAATGTTTGTGGCACAGCAACTGGTGTGATGTGAGAAGGGAGGTCCCAACATTCAAAGATGTTGACTGAAAGTGACCTCACTGATGTTTCGCAAAAACTATAAATAATAGAATGATATAAAAATATGTATATGCTTTTAATACTGAGTAGATATTAAAGACATGAGAATTGCATTTGGTGCATCAATCTATGAGGGAGGCATAATTCATCATAGATTTTATTGATATCAAACAAAGGAACAATTAAAACAGGAACACCAGACTTACTTGGGCTTTGAAAAGTTTGTAGAGAAATTAATGCAATCATCTGACGACGGGAAAATGTTTTGATATCTAAGAAATCATGTGAACTCGAGTATGTTGCCTAATAATAAGATATATTATTCTTGCATTTCGATGCATCTATAGTACATGCTTTGGAAAATATTATTATTATGATTAAATAAAAAAGATATTACTCATATGAAATTTTTATTCATAAGTCTTTGTATTCTACTTTATTATTATTATTCTTTTCTACTTTCGTCTCTTTTCTTTTTGTTCTGTTCAGAGACGCGACTGGGTTCATACTCTTCGCTCTGGGATACAACTTGTACGTGATCCAGCCATCTCTGAACAGGTAAGTCAAATAAGTTCTCTTTGGTCATTCAAACAGAGAAGACAACTGTGTCAATAATTATATTGATTTTAGTAAACCTGAAGCCAATTCACTTATAGTTCTAATCAAGACTTAAGTGCCCTGGAATGCATTGCATTTCTAATTAGCAGCGTTGTGTCAGACTCTGACGATGAAAGATCCTCTGAAGGACTTCCAGGAATTAAGTCGGGGCAGATTTTCCCGTGGAAAGTTCCCTATAGTGGGATAGTGCCGTCATTGCACCTAACACGGTGCACTGTAGGCATTAGTAAAAGGGTGTTTGCAGTGCCCCTTTAGCTTCTCTCCTCACCCACTTTGTAGCTTTTCTTCAATCTAGCTTTCCAACCTCTCGGGCTATTGCTTCTTAGTTAATTAAACTGCCGGGTTTGTTCTCCCCGTTCCACCTTTAGATCCTTATATATTTCATTAGATTTATTTTATGGACCGCTCTTATCTTACTGTCCAACCACTCTAATTCTCTCTTTTAGTTGTCTTAAGCACTGATTAGTCAACATTGCCCAAGAATTTGGCCTGACACCCAAATGTTCATGACATCAATCAGTCCTGTGGAAACCAGAGTCAAATCACTCACGCGCATTTCTGTTTCTTCCCACCACAGATGTCACGTGTCATTCATCAGCTGGAAAACGAAGCCACGTTTTTGCCTTTCGGCCTTTTTTCAATGGGACGCCATTGCCTCATTCCAGTAGGTATGAAAACGATTTAGGTAAGATATTTAAATGAAAAAAAAGTCTTATTTAACCTGAGTTTGTCGAATTTTGTTTTCTATTCCATGCGAACTTCTGATAATTCTATTGTGAATTAGGAACTTTAAAAAAGATTCTTTTTGGTCACACCATTTGTAGTTTTAGGCTATTACTTAGTTTTAGTAAATTGAAGTTTTTATTATACTAAATTGTCTATTTCATTTCTGTAGTTCATAAAAGGCCAAATGAATGAGGTATTAACTCTTGTGCTAAGCATGTAAAGAGATAGGCATATTATATCATGGTTACAGAGCAAGAAGTACTGTGATTTGCACATTCAGTACTTTTTCTTAGTATTGATAGTAAATGAAAGAAAGCACCTTACAACAAAAAATAGAAAAAATGCGGAACCACTGAAAGCGTGCGGGTGTTGCAATACATTTTCCATCAAAATAGAGTTCATAAAGTAAAACATGTTTTGCCTTTCTACTGAAAATTCGAATACATAATTTCTTTCAGATTTTTGCATCAATTATAATCTATCTGGATAATAGATGGAATTTGATTAGTGATCTCATTTATTTTCCAGGTAATGAGCACAATAGTTACATACATCGTCATCATCTGGCAGTTCAAAATGTCAGAGACGGATAAATGTCCAGATCACTGCAATTCAACGCTTTTTCCGTGAACGAATTTGAGTTTCACTTCCCACGTCTTACTATACTTCCACGTTACCTTGAAGATTATGGATTGGGTGTAAGAGAATACCATAGGATAATGATAATAGTCTGGAATTTAGAACCAAGGTAAACTTTCCGTGTTTATTCCTGCATCGCTGGGAATAATGAGACTGTTCTGAAGGATAGATAAAAGAACAGGATCGGAAAATCGAGAGAATTTCAGGAACACTTTTCAATTCGCCAAGTAAAAATTTTAACAGGTCGTCAACAGGTACTTCTATAAACCAATATATGATATGGAAAATAACGGCATGAAAATCAAGATTTCATATATAACGTGTTCAATTATAAATACTTATACATTTACTTCAGAGCATTTCGGATACATGAATAAAACTGCCAACCTTTTAAGCAAATTTGACAGTTTTTTTTTTTTCAATATATGTATGTTCTGATGTAGTATCTTTATTTACATAATTGTTCTTTAATACTTTATTAGAATCTTCGCAAAACAAGTAGAAACATTTTGGTGATCCTTCGACATGTTCAAACCCTATTACCTTTAAACGGGTTTGTTTATAAGGAAAATGTTTTTAGGAAGCAATATCTAAGAGCAATTCTCCGAGGAAGGAAGGAGAGCACAAACGATACAAGTTTCCGTCTTCCCGCTTTCTTTCTCGACAACTGAAGCTTCTGTCTGGTTCCGGAGAGCAGCAACACACCTCCGCCTCCGACTTGACCAAAGAAGGCGACAGACGTCCTCGCATTTCGCGCTGCTTCGACACACAAAGGGAAAGGATCCACGATCCTTGATGCTTTGCCAGGTTACCGGCACACACAATACAACTGACCGGCAACGGCATGGTAAAAGAGAAAAAAAACACGGCAACCCCTTAAATTAGCACTCGGATTGCAGAAATACCTAGGATTCTCCTCTCCCCATGCAAAATGCCAAGTGAAGAAATAAATTGCCACGCGGTAAAAGTAATAAATTAATGAATAAATAAATAAAGCCGCAAGAAGATTCTGACCATTCGTCCTAATGTACTACAACGACTCAAAAAGCAAAAAAGAAAATTCATTCTAAACCAACTGAGCACATGCTATTTCGCATTCAGTAGAAACAACACTTCCCCTAACCCCTCCCCCATACAGGGACCTTACCCAGACATCGACAAGAAAGACAAAAGTTCTCACAATCACACCTACAGCGAGGACTGGGCACAGGAGGACAGGCTCAAATTAGCCCAACATCCCCAGGTTCGTGTGGCCAATCCGACCTCCGCCTTCAACAAACCTACAACAAGAGTGATAAAAGGGGATAGACTGAATACTTACTTCGCTAATTAATTAAAAGGTAAACATATACGGTAATTTCTACACAGGCCAGTGTAGATCAATGTTTTTTTTACTAATAATACAGCAATGTTTAAAAAACTGCCAACAATCAAACAGTTAGCAATACGCAAAAAACAATGCAAGTGAAAAATTCATGAGCTTAGATGAAAAATTTACTGAAATCCATTTACATGAATATGCCTGAACAATGGCAGAGAATTTTCAGTTGAAATAATGTATTCAAATTATTGATTGTCACCATCCACTGCTATTGTACATGTCAATATTTCCCTGCATATCATTTATTGTTTTCGAAATTACTATATCTCACTTTTTATTTTTTGGTATTGTATGCACTGACGCATGTATACAATTTCTTACTTTGTATTCTTTTTTACAATGTTCTTAAGATTCCCAGCAATGATTACCTATTCAACATTTCGAAAAAAAATGTGTCTCTTTATCCTTCACAATTTCTCGCACAACATGGAAAATATTGTATATAATTTTCCCGGTTTGATATCTGTGTTAGAAGACATCCCTTAGAGTAAGGCATATCCATGATATTGAGATATAATCCTTTTTTTTTTTTTTTTAGTTTATCCACATTTTTTTTTCAATCATCTCTTGCACGTAGTAACATGCCGACACAGAGAACGCAGCTTAGTAATAGTGTAGAATGGCCACACTTGTCATCGTCAAGACAACAATGCTTAGACTTTTGTTCATTTTTAAGAATAATAA
>NC_061110.1:33182516-33188073 GCF_015104395.2 Macrobrachium nipponense | reverse complement strand
TTATTATTCTTAAAAATGAACAAAAGAAAAGGCTAAGCATTGTTGTCTTGACGATGACAAGTGTGACCATTCTTCACTGTTACTAAGCTGCGTTCTCTGTGTCGGCATGTTACTATGTGCAAGAAATGATTGAAAAAAAAAATGTGGATAAACTATAGAAAAAAAAGGATTATATCTAAATTATCATGGATATGCCTTACGCTAAGGGATGTCTTCTAACACAGATACAAACCGGGAAAATTATATACAATATTTTCCATGTTGTACAAGAAATTATGAAGGATAAGGGTATACATTCTTTTTCGAAATGTTGAATAGGCAATCATTGCTGGGAATCTCAAGAACATTGTAAAAAAGAATACAAATTAAGAAATTGTATACATTCATCAGTGCATACAATACCAAAAAATAAAAAGTGATATATACACAATAAATGATATGCAGGGAAATATTGACATGTACAATAGCAGTGGATGGTGACAATCAATAATTTGAATACATTATTTCATCTGAAAATACTTTGCCATTGTTCAGGCATATTCATGTAAATGGATTTCAGTAAATTTTTCGTCTAAGTGCATGAATTTTTCACTTGCATTGTTTTTTTGCGTATTGCTAACTGTTTGATTGTTGGCAGTTTTTTAAACATTGCTGTATTATTAGTAAAAAAAAAACATTGATGTACACTGGCCTGTGTAGAAATTACCGTATATGTTTACCTTTTAATTAATTAGCAAAGTACGTAATCATGCTATCCCCTTTTATCACTCTTTGTTGTAGGTTTGTTGAAAGCGGAGGTCAGATTGGCCACACGAACCTGGGGAAGTTGGGCTAATTTGAGCCTGTCCTCCTGTGCCCAGTCCTCGCTGCAGGAGTGATTTTGAGAACTTTTGTTTTACCTGTCGATGCCTGGGTTACTAAGGACCCCTGGATGGGGGATGAGTTAGGGGAAGTGTTGTTTCTAATGAATGCGAAATAGCATGGGCTCAACTGGTTTAGAATGAATTTTCTTTTTTGCTTTTGTTTTTGAGTCGTTGTCAGAATCTTCTTGGGGCTTTATTTATTTATCTATTCATTTATTACTTTTGCCGCGTGGCAATTTATTTCTTCACTCGGCATTGTGCATGGGCAGAGGAGAATCCTAGGTATTACTGCAATCCGAGTGCTAATATAAGGGGTTGCCGTGTTTTTTTTTTCTTTTTTACCATGCCATTGCCGGTCAGTTGTATTGTGTGTGCCGGTAACCTGGGAAAGCATCAAGGATCGTGGATCCTTCTCCTTTGTGTGTCGAAGCAGCGCGAAATGCGAGGACGTCTATCGCCTTCTTTGGTCAAGTCGGAGGCGGAGCTGTGTTGCTGCTCTCCGGAACCAGACAGGACGTTCAGTCGTCGAGAAAGAAAGCGGGAAGACCGAAATTTGTATCGTTTGTGCTCTCTCTCCTTCCTCGGAGAATTGCTCTTGGATATTGCTTCCTTAAAACAACATTTGCGAAGATTCTAATAAATAAATAACGAACAATTCGGTAAATAAAGATACTACATCAAAACATACATATATTAAAAAAAAAACTGTCAAATTTGCTTAAAAGGTTGGCAGTTTTATTCATGTATCCGAAATGCTCTGAAGTAAATGTATAAGTATTTATAATTGAACACGTTATATATGAAATCTTGATTTTCATGCCGTTATTTTCCATATCATATATTGGTTTATAGAAGTACCTGTTGACGACCTGTTAAAATTTTTACTTGGCGAATTGAAAAGTGTTCCTGAAATTCTCTCGATTTTCCGATCCTGTTCTTTTATCTATCCTTCAAAACAGTCTCATTATTCCCAGCGATGCAGGAATAAACACGGAAAGTTTACCTTGGTTCTAAATTGCTGACTATTATCATTATCCTATGGTATTCTCTTGCACTCAGTCCATAACCTTCAAGGTAACGTGGAAGTATAGTAAGACGTGGGAAGTGAAACTCAAATTCGTTCACGGAAAAAGCGTTGAATTGAAGTGATCTGGACATTTATCCGTCTCTGACGTTTTGAACTGCCAGATGTGCTCATTACCTGGAAAATAAATGAGATTACTAATCAAATTCCATCTATTATCCAGATAGATTATAATTGATGCAAAAATCTGAAAGAAATTATGTATTCGAATTTTCAGTAGAAAGGCAAAACATGTTTTACTCTATGAACTCTATTTGGATGGAAAATGTATTGCAACACCCGCACGCTTTCAGTGGTTCCCCATTTTTTCTATTTTTTGTTGTAAGGTGCTTTCTTTCATTTACTATCAATACTAAGAAAAAGTACTGAATGTGCAAATCACAGTACTTCTTGCTCTGTAACCATGATATAATATGCCTGTCTCTTTACATGCTTAGCACAAGAGTTAATACCTCATTCATTTGTCTTGTTATGAACTACAGACATGAAATAGACAATTTAGCATAATGCAAATTTCAATTTACTAAAACTAAGTAATAGCCCAAAACTACAATTAGTGTGACAAAAATTAATCTTTTTTAAAGTTCCTGATTCACAATGGAATTATCAGAAGTTCGCATGGAATAGAAAACAAAATTCGACAAACTCAGGTTAAATAAGACTTTTTTTTCATTTAAATGTCTCTCCCAAATCGTTTTCATACCTACCGGAATGAGGCAATGGCGTCCCATTGAAAAAGGGCCGAAAGGCGAAAACGTGGCTTCGTTTTCCATCTATGGTGGGAGGAAACAGAAATGCGCGTGAGCGATTTTACTCTGGTTTCCACAGGACTGATTGATATCATGAAATTTTGGCTGTCAGGCCAAATTCTTGGGCAATATTGACTAATCTTTGATCAAAGCCACGTGGGGATTGCATATTTTTTATGTGAAGTTGCATCAGAGTTCGAAGCTACTGGAAGCATTTGTGCCAAGAACGTTTGTGTCATCTACCCAGTCCAGTTTCCGTAAAGGAAGGAGATTTCATTATATCTTATAACCTCGAGGCATTAACATCTCGCTCTCTCTCTCTCTCTCTCTCCCGTGACATCCTTGAGATTATATTAACGTAACGTAAATTGGTCACTCGTAACTTAGAATTTCATATTTGATATTTCTTAGAGTTTGTTTAGTGTTATTTAGTTTTTTTTTTTTTTTGTGGAATCTGAACAAACATTATTTCGTAACGGCGCTTGGTTTTTGTGAAAGTGTGAATCAAGCCTGCAGCAAAGAAAGAAAGAAATTGGTATACCAAAAAGGTAAAGTGTGTTATATTTTTATTAGTTGCAACTTATAACGGTTAGGTAACAACTAATAGCTAATAATTGTTAGGAACAGTGATTAACTAATAACTAATATTTAATGGTTATGATGGTTTGGTTAACTAATAACTAATAACAGGTGGTTATGAAGGTTTGGTAAAAACTGTTGGTTACAATGTTTTGAGTGAAAACATTTACACTTTTACACATTGCGTATTTTTGTGTTTGTGATTGTTCCATTGTTTGTGCACTTGTTCATTTTCTTATTGAAGAGTGCCTTTTATTTTTATTTTATTTTCGTTGGCATTCTCAATTTAATTGACTTAGTTATTTTCATTGCTTAATCATTGCACATTTAATTAAATTTAACATTTGTGAATTAATTTGCATTTACTTAGAATTCTTTTCAAGTTTTATTGTTGTTTAGCACTTGTGAATTAATTTCAAATTTTCAATTATTGCCTAACACTTTTGAATTTTGATTGAATTAATTTTCTTGAATTTTGTGATAAATTAGTTTTGATTTAATTTTACTTAATTTGATTCAAGAATTAATTAAACTTTACTTTGTTTTCAAGTAACAGTAATTTTCCCTGATATTGTGAATTTCACTTATAAATTTTGAATTTGATAATAAATTTTTGTATTTAAAATTTTTATAAGTGTTTTTATTTTTATACCAGTATATTTGCATTTGATTATATTGATGATAGGTAGAATCATAGAGTGGTAATTGATTTGCTTTCCTTCAATTTACTTGAAGTGACTTAGAACCAGGGAAGTACTTAGACTTTTGAAATCAGGGAAATACTTAGACTTTTAAAGATGTTGATGGAGTGATGCCCTTTAATTAATCTAATTACTTACAAGAATACCTCACACCTGTTTGATGAACTTAGTCTGATTTTCTGCAATACTGGTAAGTGTTAAGGGATCACTGTTGCCTTTAGAGTATTCAGTCGTTTAATACGTGTTATGAGGGTTCAGGTGTCTGGCTTTTGGTGAGGTAATAATTGATGAATGGTAACCAGATACTTGGCACTTCGTAACAATATATATATATATATATATATATATATATATATATATATATATATATAATATATATATAATATATATATATATATATATCACTTAAATGTCACAACTGGATTCCAAGAGCTTCCTCATCTAGGAACCAACATATACAGTGACTTTCGACCCTGAGCCATCAAGAGAAGCTCAGTTGCCATAAGCTATTGTATCGCGTTGTTTCTAGAATAGGCATTAGTTCGAATCCCACTGGTGACAATTCCCCTTTTGGATGTATATTATCCTAGAGGTATAGCAAATTGGATATGAAGGAGTAATTATGTATATATATATATATATATATATATATATATATAGTATATATATATATATATATATATATATATATATTATATATATATATTATAAGCATCGACCTTGAAGCAAGTTTGAAGAATTTGAAAAGGAGGTTCATTTATCATTTTGCATTTATAATATATATTCACAATCCAGGATACAAAAGCATGTGGGCCCAAATCATCCTTGAATGCTCACATCCTGGACTGAAATATACAGAAATACGAATGGAAGTAAAACCTTCTTATTAATGTTCCCTGGTCTGTTGAATGGCCTGTCTATCCCTTCCCTTCAGATTGGTGCCGGCGGTTTTTCCTTTCATTTTTCAATAGAAACTGTTGGACGACCAATGCAATAGGGATTATAATTTGTGTCGTTTTTCTCTTTATGGTTTACTATTTTTATTTCGTTTCCTTTCTTGCCCGATATTTTTTTTATTTATTTACTACAGGAGACAGACGTATTCTCCATTCATCTTCAATACTTTTTTTCTTTTTACAGAAGAGGTACATATAACTGCAGCTTTAATCATCACACGTCGCTCAGAGATTTCGATGGGAATGTCCAAAGTGCTTTAGAGTTCTGTCAAGTAATTCTTGTTATTTTATATCTGCTTTCTATTTCTTCCATTTCAATTTCGGCCATTGATAAAGATCCCCATATAAGGTATAGGCGTTCAGTCATTTTATGAATTATAACGAAGAGGAATTTTTTGTTAATTGAAGGTAGAATTGCGCATCATAGGATTCAATAGAAAAGGAGAAAAGAAGCATAAATATATAAATATGGTTAACGTTGATGTTATTAAGTTATTGTTATTCCACGAAGCTTTAATTTCCCAGTGACTATTTGTTGGGTTATTTATTTGCAAGTGTTTCCTTTTTCGTAAAAAAAGGATATTTTGTTACTGGAGTGCAAGGATTATACAAAAAAGATATGCTG
>NC_061110.1:33170016-33175016 GCF_015104395.2 Macrobrachium nipponense | reverse complement strand
CGTTGCTTAAGTTTTTGTGCAGGGAAGTTCATATCGTTTCAGTGTTTTAGTTTTCGGGAAAAGAAAACTATTGTGCCATTTTTTTTCTGGCCGTCCGCACGTTTTCTGCCGCCCACGGCTCTTAAAAACTACCGAGGCTAGAGAGCTGTAAATTTGTATGCTAATCCTCCACCCTCCCATCGTCTAGCATACCAAATTGCAGCCCTCTGCCCTCAGTGTGTTTTGCTTTTTATTTTAGTTAAAGTTAAAGTTAGCCATAATCATGTTTCTGGCAATGCCATAGGATAGGCCACCACCGAGCCGTGGCTGAAAGCTTCATAGGCTGTTGCTCATACTTGAAACTCGATTGCGCCGAAGATCTTGGACATATGTTTCACTAATTTTTAGTTTATTGGTCTTCATCAGAGCAATTAATTTCACTTTTCTATGATCAAGTTACTACTAGCTTATATTCTATAAATCCATCTTTATGTTCAATTGTACTGAAAGATAAGTACTTGCAGACAGAAGTTCAGATTAACAAAGACGTTAAAGGATGATTTATTTCTTGGGATCAAAGCCCTCAGTATGACGCGTAAAAAATGGCTACAACGATACAGAAGAGTGAATATAGTAGTTCACATAACTGACCTCGTGGACTGTCAAAATAATTCTTTATTAATGTCTCAGTTTATGGTAAATCGAAGAGTTGCTTACTAATGATTTCCATCGTAGCAACAAAAACAGTAAAGAACTCAAAAGATAAATTCCCAATTCGTCTACTAGCGGCTGACTGAAATACTTCGGGAGGAATAGGTGCCAAGAAAAAGGACAACCATTCCTCAAAGACTGGACTGATGCCAAACGAAGTCAGACACGTTTTTTTATGTTTTGATGCGTATCTTTATTTGTGTGTGTGTGTGCGTGTGTGTGTGTGTGTATGTGTGTTGAGAGAGAGAGAGAAGAGAGTGTGTAGAATTAAAATCGTATGACAAAAATGAAAGAAAAGTTTGAACTAGCATCGGTTTTAAGCGTTTACAAATTTGGCCTTGGATTCCTAGTAATTTTTCTTACTCGTTCAGTTTTTATCAATTCTTCTCTTGTTTTTTCTCTGCGTTTTCTATGCATTCACTGGTTCTGCTGCTCCATTTAGCTTCAGGAATACAACTAAATTGGGCAGCGGAAATAGTGAATACCTAGAAAACGCCAGAGAAAACCAAGAGCATAATTGATAAAAGCTGAAACAAGTACAAAAAATTATTTAATGACTCCAAGCCTTGTTATTGGGTAGCATACAAAGAACAAAAGCAAGCAGTACCCGCCTTCCTTACAAATAAATCCGCACCCGGCCGTTCGGAAAGTTGATGAAATAACGGACATTGAAGAGGAGGCTTCCTTCGAGAGTTTTCCAATTGTTGGTGGCGGTGTTACGTACTCTTACTCCCATACTAGCTCCCAGTGTCACTAAGACGTCTGATTCAGTTTATATGTTCAAACTTTTCTTATTTTGTAAAAAGTATTTTCCATCAGTATGTAAACGGGGATTGCCGCCTTCTGGCTGTGAGAATTGAATGCATGTTTTATTGCTTAGGACATTGTCTGGAGTTTCAAGCGTTTCCGTAGTATCATAAATATCATTAGTTTCAAAACTATTGTTGACATTGGGCAGCCTAACAAAGGCTCACAAGCACTGGCATCCTTTACAGCTCCTTCATCAAGGAATCCGAGTACAGGAATTCAATTTGGGTCGCATAGAATTTCCCTTAATTAATCTTCTCTCTCAGAGTACAGTGTGCAATGGTCAGCTGATCATGGTCTCGAAGAATGGTCTTTGAGAGTTTCAGAGGTTCAGAAGTTTATAAATAGGTGATTTTACATACCACTGGCGCTGCTCATGTTCTTTTATTGTTATTGCACTGAGGCGTCAAGATACTTAAGTGGGTTTAATCGAAAACTTCTATGAGTCAAAGTGACTGAATATGTCGGAGTATACACCGTCTTAGCAGTCACACCCCTGACATTATCCAGAATATGATTGAAAACGAGTAAACAAAATAAATGACATATAAAGTCTCTCTCTCTCTCTCTCTCTCTCTCTTCTCTCTTCTCTACAGACCCAATTATCTTAGTCTGAGTTGTTAAGCAATTTAACATGGACTTAGCCCTTTTTATCTCTCTCTCTTTCTCTCTCTCTCTCTCATATTTATTAGAGAAAGCCTTATTCAACCAGTGATATTTTTGAAAGTCTCTCTCTCTCTCTCTCTCTCTCTCTCTCTCTCTCTCTCTCTCTCTCTCTCTCTCGTCAGTCAGTCAGTCAGTCAGTCAGTCAGTTAGTCAGGCGTAAACTTATTTACTTATAATGGGCCACTGCGATTCGTTTGAAATTACAAAAATACTTTATTTCCCTAAAGTAACAAGGCACGCGACTGTTAGCGAATCCAGGTCATATCAATTATTATTTTTTTATTTCTTTACTCTTTTTCACTGGTCCCACTTTTTCAGGTAAAGTATATCATCACTTGAACAATGATATAGAAAGTTTATCAGTACAATAACGAATCACACACCACACACACACACACACACACACATATATATATATATATATATATATATATATATATATATATATAGATATATATATATATATATATATATATATATATATATATATATATATATATATATATATATGCGTGTGCGTGTGTGTTCTTTCATGTGGGTGTGTTTTATAAAATTTCAACGGACTCTTTAATTTAGGCGCATGACTGGGAATTTAGTGTTAAGTTTTAAACGATTCTCCTCATGACCGCAAAATTTTTAGTCTTGAGAGTGCGAATTCAAGTGTCGCAAAACGACCAGGATGCCTTTACTGCTATTTTTTTGTGGTATATATATGTATATATATATATATATATATATATATATATATATATATATATATATATATATATATATATATATATATATATTTTAGGGCTTGTGCCTTGTATGATAAGGCGCCCTATGAGGTAATGTTAGACTTGCGATAATCTTACGCTAAGTCGGTTGGTATTGCACTTCCATCTTCAATGGAGTGTTTTGGGGTTTGTAGATCACTTACGAAGTCGGGATTATCTTCTTGTTTATGACGACGATGTGTTAAACTCATGATGATTCGGTGAGGAGGTTCTTGTAGAAAACACGAAGTATAAAAATATATATATTCTTAGTTTACATGGTGAAGATCAGGTATGATTGTACAAGTCTTCTAATAATGATAGCTTGATCGCTTCTGCCAATGATGATGGCTAATTCTACTCTCTCTACATGATAAAGCTTAGGTAAGAGATACAGGTCTTCTAATGACGATAGCTAACTCTGTTCTGCCTGTCTACCATCTCTGTTTATCAAGTTATGAAGGAACAGACAGTAGTTCGAACATATGAACATACATACAAACGACATAGTTACATACGAACACACAATCAAATGAGACACGCTACAGATCACGTAGGCCGTTTGAATTATAGGTCGCGGTAGTTGTCTCAAGCAGGGAGCTTGGACTAATGTTTATAAACAATTGAATGACTACAGGTGACGGCATGTTATCTTAGCCTACTTTTATTGTATACGTCATCTTTAGCGTCTCTAGTCTGATCACATTCCTGCAAGCAATCTGGTTGACCTCTTTAGTTTTAGTTCTTTATATATATGGACTAATTTTTATTATGTAAACACTTACATATATATATATATATATATATATATATATATATATATATATATATATATATATGTATATATATATAATATATATGTATATATATACATATATAACATATATATATAAATATATATATATATATATATATATATATATATATATATATATATATATATATATATATATATATATATATATATATATATATATATATAAGCGATGTTCCCGGATGAGGTTCAGTAACGCAACAGCGAGAGGAGTACTTATCTGTGGATCAATTACGAAGCGTGTAGAGTTAGACGCCAAGTGCCATCGCGAGAAGCCTTAGAGGATGATTTGGAAATCTCCAAAGAAACTAGGCCTTCCAGATCTGACAAATGAATCAGGTTGGTGTTTTTTGGGTGAGGTGAAAGAATGAATGTTATAAGAAATCCAGGAGAGTATATATATATATATATATATATACTATATATATATATATATATATATATATATATATATATATATATATATATATATATATATATATATATATATATATATATATATATATATATATATATATATATATATATATATATATATATATATATATATGGAGAGAGAGGTGATAAAAAAACCAGTATATTGAGTGTCTGATTAAAAAATATAACTTGTGATAGAGTTGCTTATAAAATAACAATTTCCAAAATTGCGTATTTTTATTAATACAGATGTATTAATCCATTTCTTTATTATTCATGTATGCAATATTATCAGGCATAAACTTGAAGATGAATAGATAACGGTAATTTCAACTTAACAACTTTTGTTCAACCATTATCAAGATATTCACAGACTTCTACCTTGCGAGTAATTGTTGGGTAATTGGATCTATTAAGAAAAACAAAGACTTATAAAAACACTACTTCGTATTTTAAGCAGCGTTTTATTATTATTTCGGTGATTTTGATCTTAAATTATGCTAAAATACAAGAGTTCTATGTATTAAAATTTAAGTATGACCTATCGCAAAATTGATCATTGGTCGGGCCCAAATCACAATAGGGTAATTGTCTTTGAAACAGGCCATTTCGGTCCTACTCTCTCTCTCTCTCTCTCTCTCTCTCTCTCTCTCTCTCTCTCCATACCAATTTTGGCATTAGAATGACGTCTTTTGAAATGATATAATCTCTCAAATCCGAACAGAACACCATCAAATCAAAAGTATTTCTTACCTGTATACAATCAGAAATGGTATCGATGTTGCAAATGAGACATTAAAATTTTACAAATATAATACTCATTTTCTCACTCCATTCTAAGTAAGTATTTT
>NC_061110.1:33157516-33160016 GCF_015104395.2 Macrobrachium nipponense | reverse complement strand
CGAAGATAGTAAGGATAACTTTATAGGTTCGCCTGTAACCAATACAGGAGGGAGGATTGCAGCCCAAAATTGAAATTCATCTTTCCAAAATAGTGAAAATATATTTTCCCATTCATAAACGATATCAGAGGACTTACCAGAAGTTACTTTATACATACACATTCAAAGTACTTTCACTACTCGATTGAATGCTGTATAAAGCCATGGTGGAGAAAGAAAGGACACATACTTGGGTGGAATGCAGGGTTTGTGGTATGTAGACACAAGAGAAATGTACTAGGTAATCAGTGAAAATTCAAAGCATAAATGAAAGTGAATTAGACCTACTGTGTGTGAGTCAGTGATTGGAGAATGTGATGGCTCACTTGAAATATGAACTTGAATCATCTGGAGGAATTCTAGGCGGAAATAAAGGCTTAAGAGGTGGAAGAAGAGAAAGATGACTTCATAGGTGAGATGAGAGAGATATTCAATGCAGAAACATCGAGTTCTTTGTATGCCGATGCTGTAATCAAGGCGTTGAAGATAAAAGAAAGACACAGTTAAGCTTTTAGGAGGAGTTCAAGTAGTTGGTAGCAGATTTAAAAAAAAAAAAGTGGTTCTGAGATATGATTCTGCTTGTAAGATTGCCAGTGTTGGCAACGTAACTACGTATAACGCATGTGGAGAATCTATAGTAAATGTGAAGACCCTTTCCTGACTGCACGAAATTTATATCTGTAGTATGTCGAAAATATCGATAACTAAATTTCCAAGTATTCTTGATGATCAAAAGGCTGTGAATCCTGGGTATTACGTGCGGAAATATGATCAAGTCATATGAACCATAATTCATAAAATTAAGATAAATCATATATTAAGTGGGACCTGTAATATAAGAGACCGATATTACACCACCGGTTGTGAAATATAAAAGGTCACATGGAATTTGATATAACATTTTTAGTATTGTCTGTAGAGTTCTTCATAAGCGCTTGTTTCATTGTATTGTTCTTAAATGCTATATTAATTCCAAAGCTCTTAACTAGATGGGGAATACCTTAGAAACTATTTTTATATGATGGTGCACAAGCAGATTTTTATGCTTTAAGTTTATTTTTTGTTACGATCATTTTGTTCCTTTTAGTGCATTGTTTGATATAGAAAGAGTATATTATGGTTTTTTTGCCTGCTTTCCTAATTATATCTATATCATCGTCAGTGTATTCGGGGTCACTTATACGTAATGCTGTGAGTTAAAAAAAAAAGCTAAACGCTCACGAGTTAGTAACAATAATCAACTTATGATCCAGAGTCACAGTATCTCCAGTCAATCAGTCGGTACCTGCATATCAAATCCTTTAACTTACCTTATTCTAAATCCCAGCTATACATATAAGGAAACGCTGCTATAGTGAGAAAATATATTGCGACAACCATCAAGACAAAACGCATGACTATCATATTTCTATGAAAGTCGAATATTGGATGAAAGAACAAAACACAAACAAAACAGTCAGAACCACGAAAGGTAATTCTCTAGATTACTCGTCTGATCAAGAGAACAAGATCCATCAAGCGAGGTAACGAGACAATCGAAAAGCCAAGAGGCGGAAGCCGAGCTTCGCATAATGGATCAAATTCAAAAGGAAGGTGAACTGTACAAAAACTCCAGCAAGCAGTGTCATAACTAAAGGGGTGCGGGGTATGGGGCCCCCGTCCCCCCAGGCGGTACTGGCATCTTTTGAGTAGATCTAGTCTAACATAATTCTAGATTTTCTAGCGAATTCGCTTCTAATAAAACTCGTAGAGTTCTGCTGTAAATCTGCTGTGTTGTTTTTTTTAGCTTTATGAAATCAAATAAATGATTGAGACGTTAAGCCTCAAAATGTGCGTTAATTTTCACCACTTAAGTACTTTTTAGCACCGGATTGGGGCGTCCGTTTCAGAGTCCGCCCCGGGCGCCACTAACGCTAGTTACGCCAATGCCAGCAAGATCATAAGGTCAAATAATCAAAGGGACTGATCTCTGGGATACGGGGATTTAACCCAGCTATACTCGTATATGGAGATGGAAAGAGGTAGGAAAGGAGATAAACCTCTAAATCACTGCCGGAGTTGCTAATGCATTTTACTGAATGGTAATATTTCAGTAAAACGTATTTATTATAATGCATAAATGCTGGTATCTGTTTCTTGTAAAGAAACCAGAAAGAATGACAAAAGAGCAAAAAGGCAGAAGGGGAGATGGAGGACGACTATACGAAAATTTGAATATATTTCAATGCCAAAAAACATGTTCCTTGCTATGAGTGACAGCAAACAAAACAAAACAGATTTTGAACCGCAAACATAATCATTTCTAAACGTTCAAACAAGAAGGACCTTCAGTTCATACATAATCCCGAGTTATTGAACTGAGTCAGTTATCAAGGACCTAACCCTCAATGAAACCAACTATAAAAGCGTGGTAAAATGTGACTAACTCGTTATTTCGTCGATTAGATGCATAAGATGGCTG
>NC_061110.1:33131279-33151279 GCF_015104395.2 Macrobrachium nipponense | reverse complement strand
ATAATATATATATATATATATATATATATATATATATATATATATATATATATATATATATATATATATATATATATATATATATATATATATATATATATATATATATTGTAGCTGTTAATTTTGCAAGGAACATTGCTTTCTATTCAGGATAAGAGGCAGATATAATTTTTTATATAAACAAGAAAAATTTACTTTTATTTTTTTTTCTCTAGCGGGCCACTTTCAAAGTGAAACGGGCAACTTTTGGCATACTGGTATGGTGTTGGACGGCCCCGTACGTAGGGCAATCTGCAGCGTTGTTTAAATATCTGTTTGTCTTGTTTATTTGGAACTTTTTCGCGGTGACATCACAATGTATCACATACTACAATCGAATTTGGGTGGAGAGCATCCCCAAACAAACACTTCATTCTACTACTTGGATCAGAAGGAAATCGAAAGAGGCTGTTTAGAATTGAATTACATGCCAAATTGTTATATAAACTTATTAACAATATGCTTAAAGGAGTACTCATCCAACGATTATGTGTATGAAATTCTACTTTCAGTTTTGCTTCAGCCAACTTTGAAATTAAATCTATGATTTTTACAAATCGAAGCTGAAGAGCTTCTCAAAAAGTAGGTAAGTTGCTGAAGGCAAAGTACAATAAATATGATAAAAAAATATCTTCCTCATATAGGATGTAATAATAATGTTGCCTCTAACACTCACAGCGTATACTGTAGCTATTTTTTTATTGGGGGGGGGGGGTTATATACTGATATTTTAATAGCGTATGTTATTGCAGTAGTCTGGATGAAAATATCTTTCTTTTCATTGTAAAGCATAGCTTTTTTAATGGTGTCCCTTTTAGGGGACTGAAAAGTATGAACAAACCCAGTAAATACAAAGTTACACAGTTATTCATGCTGAAATTATATATTCTATGAAAATTCTATTATTATAATAATAAAAAGGCCAGTACAATGGCGGCCAGAGAGATTCAATAACTTCGTTTTCATAGAAAGTTCGATTATCTCAAATTTTTTTCTTTTTTAAAGTATCGTTTCTCAAGACGCAATAGTTAAGTAGCCCATTAGCATGTTAGAGAGAGAGAGAGAGAGAGAGAGAGAGAGAGAGAGAGAGAGAGAGAGAGAATGGTCAGCAAAAGTGAAGAGAAATTTAAATAGTGCAAGCTGAAATAATTTTTGGTGTCGTGGTCTTCAATTCACTTAAGAATATTTGATCCCTGAAGGGCTAGCACTATACACGGCGAAACAGTGAGTCATCCACACTGTTTCGCTGAGTTAAGTACTAGGCCTTTGGGGATCAAATGTGTTTCGCTGAGTACATTTGTAGTCATTTTTTGAAATATTTACCATATTTAGACATATTATTTATCATTGAAAGTATGCACATATACTTACATTTCTTCTTATAATCTACAACATAGGCAACAAAAACAATTAAATTTTGAAATGAAAACCTTCTTTCTGTAACAAAGAAAGTAAAAAATGTTCTTGTTTTTTTACTGATGCAAACACTTCTTACTTGAACATGTGCAACTCCATAATGAAATGACTTTAGGATGAGCCGGTAGCTCAGTGTGCTCCTGAATGTTGTGGGAAGTGGTTGTATCAGTCACATACTCAGCTGTCATGGTTACCTAAAGTCTAGGTGAGTTTGAATTTTCATGACTACAAATGTAGTCAATGGGGACAAGGAGTTTGGCTACATACTAGTAACTAGATATAAGAACAGTTTGTAAACAGTAAATAGAATATTTCATTTTATAATAAATTGCTAATGATTTTTTATACTTTTTTTCTTACATACACTGAATTGTACAATATTTGAGTGATATTCTTTTTAATGAACTTGGTTTTAATGTTTCAAAGCATTAAACAGCAGCACACACACTCATGTTACTCCAACTCTCTCTCTCTCTCTCTCTCTCTCTCTCTCTCTCCCTCTCTCTCTCTCTCTCTTCCTCCTCCTCCCCCCCTCTCTCTTTTTCTCTCTTTGTTGAGTGTTAACTGTTAGGTATCTAGGCATCTTGGTGTTTCTATAGAAATAATGCTACAGTTTTGACCCTTTATAGTGGTGGGTTCCATATATGGTGATGATTCTCTGGAGCATAACCAAGATTTGCCACAAGAGATTGCTGGTGAGGTTGATGTTATATAGGATGACTTTGAAGAGGAAAACAGGCCTGCTAACCAATGCCTAGGTAAAAAGAAGTTGAAGGATCTAACAAAATGGAAACAAGACCATATTATCCCACAGCCTGATCTTACTTGTGACAAAGAAAAGAGTGCATAACAAGTTCTTTTAGAAAAACGCCCAGAGCTTGCTGGTGCATCTGAATGGGTTATTTTTGAAAAGGTTTGTTGTAATGGACTGTCTACAAATTTATGATACCCCAGCTTCTCACCATATAGTTTTTGATCATTTTTTCATATCCTATGACCTCATTTCAGACTTGAAAGAGCTCTGCTATAAAGCAACTGGAACTATAAGAGACAATCGTTCGAAAGGATGCACGGGGAAAAGTGTCTCTGAAATGAAGAAGAGCATAACGGGCACATGTGATTCCAGATCTGATGGAAATGTAGAAACAGTGAGATGGAATGATAATTCTTTAGTCACATTGGGTAGCAATGCTTGTGAAACAGAACCGGTAAAACAAGTAAAGCGCTATGAAAAGAAGAAAGGACATGTTATGACTTCGCAGCCACATGTCATTCCATATTATAATAAAACAATGGGAGGAGATGACCTCATGGATAGGTCATTATCAGATTTGATGCCAAGAATTCAAGGGAAAAAATGGTACTGGAATCCATTTGTAAATACAGTGAACATTGTAGCTGTATTCAGCTGGCGACTCTATCAGCTATGCACCGACAGTGGGATGAAACAAAAGGATTTCCGAAGAAGTTTGGTGACTGTGATGATTGCAAGGTCAAGTCCAAGGCCGAGGGAAGGATTATTACCTGGTCCATCATTTTCTATTCCATCTGACTTTATAACGGCCATTGTCAATCACCATTAAGAGAAGTGCCCAGTTCGAAAAATTGCAGAATCCAGTGCAAAAAGTGTAAGAAATCATTGCATTCGAAAATTTGTTTTCAGCAGTATCATGAAAAGTAATTTACCGTTGTTTTACTAATATAGAGGTGCTTTTTTTTTCTTGCCAAGATTATTATGACTTATGTTTTACTGTAGAAACTAGTGTAAAAGTGCAAGGAATAATTCCATTTGAAACTATTTTCCGAAGTATCATGAGAAGTAATTTTCCTTAGCTTTGCTAATATAGAATAATTTTGATAATAATAAAGGATTTTTATCTTCCATTACTGGTATATATTTATTGAAAAGCTGCAAGTAATATTTTTTTTCATTTACCAACAAGTTAGAGGGTAATAAGGGGAAAGTAAGCCAAAGGGTTAAGTACTGGGTTAAGTACTAGGCCTTCAGGGATCAAATGTGTGTCGCTGTGTTAAGTACTATAGTAGATTCACATCAACCATGCAGCTGATGTCTAGGCTAGTCCCTTACGACGCTCCTGATTGGCTGTTGATAAGCCAGTCAACAGTCAATCCTTGAAACTTGAAGACATTTAGGGAGAACGATGAAATATTGAAAGACGTCAGTTCTCTCTGAGAGGTAAAGAGGGCCACAGATGCTCTTTCAAATATAGTTTAAGGAATATGTTATGTCAATTTGATCACCAGTGGTTCCTATTCTCCCTAAAAAAATGCTTAGCTCCTTGTGGTACTTTAATATCTCAGACTGTCCTAAATCATTTCACCACTTTTTTTATATAAAAGATGACCATTGCACGTTTTATTTTTTAAAGAAATTTCCGTCTACTAACCAGTTTTAGAACACATCAATACATTTCTACAAAACACATTTGATCCCGAAGGGGCTAGTACTAAACACGGCGAAACTGTAGACGAAAAGAATTGAGATACAATATAACATTCTATGGAAACGAAATTATAAGTTATTGAATGCAGAAATGTGGAAATTAATTTACTTTTTCTCATATAAATATTTCACGTTTTGACAAGAGATATAACAGATATTCAGAAAAACTCTTACATAGGTTTCAGTTGTATTATTTTTTGCGGGTTGGACCTGTTCCGAGTTTTTCCAGATGACTATAGTTTATATACTATACCTGAAATTCAACCTCATTTGTTCACAAGGAATTTCACTTTCTAAACTATCTCTAAAAAATGGGCCTTCGAAATATTTCTTAGTATCTTTTAAATAACATATTTCTGCCAAGGCTAAAACTCCTCATTTTCTAAAGATATAAATGTGTAGTTCACTATAATGTTTAAAAATATTTCTGACATAAACTTCACCTTAATTGTATTTTACTTATAAAAACCTACCAATTGTTAGCAGACTTTTCGGGCCCAAAGATATCATTTATAAATAATTAATGTAACCTTTCGTTGTTTATAAGTATACGTGTTAAAATATATATGCAATTTACATACGGGTTTTTGTTTTGTATTAAATATTCTATTTACCTAAGCTATTTCTATGAGTTGTATTATGAATTAATTTTACTATGAGGTAATTGTTTTAATAATACAGTGATTTCCTAAAAGATAGATTGAAACTCTTACATTTTCATCTGTATATTCCGAGAGTTTTCAAGTAGGGGAACAAATTACTTAGTGAACAATATAATTAGATAGTAAGCATTTTTTCTGAATCATAAGTCAAAGTTTTAATTAATCATGTCTATCATAGCGTGTTTCCCATTCAGTGCAGAAATAATGAACAAAAGCAATAAAACGACTCATGAAAGAGACTGTGGTATAAGTTTATTCACGATACTAATAGAAAAATTTTGTTTTCAAGGAAAGAATCCACTTTTCAACACCCCCACATTTCCAACAACGTATCTGGGGTTTGAATTGTATTAAAAGCAAAACTGGGTCACGAAGCACGGAAGGAAAGTCGAAATGAAACCAAATTTTCATTTTGTATTCCATCCTGAGACTCGAAAAATGTATCCAAAAGTTATTGTAGCAAAGATGTTTCGTGAAGTTTTAATTTTCGACAGGTTTGTATATTTTATCTGTTAGTCATTTCAAGAGATGAAATATGCTATTAAAGCTACCATATTCTATGTATTCTCATTAGGCTAAATATTTATCCTGATTTTCTCGCCGATACAATTGAGCCTTATTTAGGTCATCGCTTTTACTTGAATCTTCTCGCTTAACTCTTTCTAATTTTTCTTCCCTTTCGCCCTTTGTTTACGGCAAATCAACCTTTCTAGTAAGTCGATTTAAGTATTTATGTACACGAAGAACCATACATGTGAGTGCCAGTATTTCAAGTACATAATTATAGCTTCATATCTGCAAATACTTTCCGTTTCCCCTTTTTATTGTAGACTGATGATATTCAAAATTGATCAATTTTCCTTAACCGCTATTATTTCATTTACCTAGCATGGAAGTAGTGACAGTCATCTGCTTTAGAATTCTGACAAATACATTTTTATTTCATGTGTAGCTTTGAGACGCCTCTTCTTCAAAAAAGAAAGTTTGGAGGTGCCAGTTTAATCTGTGGAGGACGCTCGGTAAAGAATTAAGGAACGAGCTTATCTCAATCATAGCTGATGGTTGGTCGGATAGATTACAGAAAAGCTTATTGTTTGATATTTAGGTCACTGCTCACTGTCACTGGGTTCTGTTGAATAAAATGTGGATTTTTATGCGAGAGTCTGTAAACTGAAGATATATATTATATATAATATATATATATATATATATATATATATATATATATATAGATATAGTATATATATATATATATATATATATATAGATTTTCTGTGTGTGTGTATGTGTGTGTATGTGTGTGAGTGGGAAGTGCGGTTGTTACTAGTGTCACGTGATTAAATAAACTATAGTAACCAGAATTGAAACACGGTTTAGCAGGCATTAGTATTAAATTAAACGAGTTAAACTGATGAACATTATCATGTATCTTACATACTATGGAAAGCTAAATGCTTTCTTCTTTGTATAGCGTATTTTACCATAATAAGTACAAAATGCGCCGAAGTTTCTTCAGCGCTACAGAGTTTTTCTGTACTACGTATAATGCCATATGAAACTCTCAGCCGCTGCTCATGAAACTTCCAGCCTCGGCCCGGTGGTGTCCTGTGTTATTGGCACCTATAGCGGTGCCAGACGAATGATCGTGACTAACTTTAACCTTAAGTAAATTGATAACTACCGAGGCTTGATGGCTGCAATTTGGTAAGGTTGGTGATTGGAGGTGGGTGATCAGCAAACCCTCTCTCTAGCCTCAGTAGTTTTTAAGATCAGAGGAAGAACAGCCAACGTGCGGACGGACAGACACATAGTCATCTCAATAGTTTAGTTTTCTTTTACAGAAAACTAAGAAAACTAAAAAATAATATTACTGGTACAATTAATATCATGATTCTCAAATGTCACAGAATAGGTCCTATAAAAATTTTTAGCTAACAAGATTGTAATTGGAAAAAGGACTTTGTTATTAGATTTCATAAGAAAATGATTGAATAAAAAAGAAAAAAGACATAGCAAATGCCAAGATATATTTGGAGTTATAAATAGTAGCCATATTTTAGTGAAATTCCCATTTACTACCTTTTACATAAATTATGAGATATCATAGCTATTCTGTTAATTTGAAGTAAAATCGTACGATTTATAATTATTTAGTTTTTCAATAACTTTGAGGTTAATATTTAGCACTGCCAGTACCTACTGTATTCATCGTTAAACTTTCAGACACAAAAAGCGCGGCATACTATTTGTTTTCATTCAACTGACAATGAGTAATGTCTCTCTTTGAAAAATCGAAGGACATTTCATAATTGTCTACTTTCGGTTTTGGTGGTATTCTCTTTTAGATTGATTTGTTTTAGCTAGTCCGCGGGTTTTTGCTTCATTAGCAAACATTCTTGCATTCAATATTTATGAAAAGTGCTCGGGCGCATGTATTCATTATTTTCCTATAAAATGAACTCGTTCCTTCCCTTTACTCTTTCTATTTGCTTACTATTCTTAACATACCTAATCAAAAGAAATTTCTCTTTAATCATTATGGTTCCCATCTCTAACGAAAAACATCGGTTTCAAAATGCGGAAAAAAATCCTCCATTCTTTTTCTCATACAAAACCTATTTAATCACTCGTGTTTCGGCGCCCTTCTGTTCGCAAATGGGTGGCCCTCGCGCCCTAATTGGGCGGAATAGCCACCTCCTCCAGAGGTGTCTCGGTGATCCCAGGGACTCCGAGGAGAGTCAATTAAGTCTTAGGACGCGGTGAGGCCCGGGCAGGGCTGCCAGATTTCCACACTAAGGAAATCCACACTCGGTCTCAGACAGTTGCCAGTTATGCAATATATTCGACTTTATCGAACTCTGAGGAATGTAAAAGTTGTTTAACATGATCTGGTCAGTGCTCAAAACTTAGCAGTATGAATTCCCAACCAGTAGCTTTTTTTTTTCTTTTTTTTTTTTAACTGATAAATAAGGATAGACAATGACCCTTTCCGTTTTTAGCTCATATTGTTGAAACATTTAGTTTGATTTTTATTGTTTTTTTTTATGAGAGGGTAAAAGAAGCAAAACTTAACAACAGTCGGTACTCTTTTAATATGATGATGAAAAACTGCAATGAAACTTATTTGATTTGACGATGAAAAAAGTAACATAAGTGTTTTACAACACCTATCGTAATGAAATATAAGATAAATTTATGATGATGTTCAATCCGGCATTATTGCCATAAATATAATGACTAGACCTATAATTATTTTATAAAGTGAACTTTAAAAAATAATTATCGCTGTATTGTATCATTGCAATTACATAATTACAATAACTTTCATGAAGAATTGAAGCTGCAAATGATGTCTTATTTTTTAGAGTAAAGTAAACTGGCAACGTATCCTGGACCTTGGCTAATGTACTGTACCATTTAATTTTACATGAGGATTTAATTACCACTGCATTATACAATTTATCACTTTTATCGTTGTTATACTCATAGTCATTCATTTATGGCAATATCAACTGACAACGAAATCATGAGCGCTATCATCTATACTGATAAACTAGGCCTATGATTTTTGCTAAGGTCTTACGTTATACGAATTACAGTTATGAAATCATTAAAGCCCCGTTCTTTTCAAAAGTTTGTCACCGTAGTTGTAGAATAACCAAACTGATTATACAGGCACATTAATCCTTTTCACATGCAAAAATTGCAATGTGTATTGTAAAGCTGTAAAGTGCGTCGCTGAAAAATAATTTGCTACCAAATGGCAGTATAAATGTATGCATACATTTCACAAAATTTTCAAGAAAATATACCATCAAAACTAGCAAATTAAGAATACTTTCTAGTATTATGAAAAAGAATAAATGTAGATTTTGTTGAGAACCATATTGAAAATAATTTTGATAGGTAACTGAGGTTGGTTGGCGCTGGAGCCAGCCAGTTCGTACGGTCAAGATCTAGCTTATATTCTAGGTCTTGGTTTGCACATGAATCAACGGTCAGCGTTATGCATCTGATAAACATCCAAACGCATCCACAAATTAAAAAGGATAAAATTAATTATTTATTTTTATGGATATTTGTGTGTGAGACTTATAAAATAGAATAGTAAACAATTTTCATAATTTATTATTAGATTTTAACTAGCATACGCTTTTTAAGTAAAAAGCGTGGAAATTTTTACGTGTGGATTCCACACTCCACACCTAATCACAATGTGGACAAGATAAGCCGTATTAGTGACGTCATTTCCACACTTCGGCAGCCCTGGGTGAGGGTCGAGTCCGTTTCGTTTAAACTTCGCCACTCATCTTTAATGATGAAGCGTGAACTCCCGAACTCCGAAATTCTCTTCTCTTGCTGCAGGACTTCATTGGCTGACCCTTGCTGCCTTAACACCCCCGATTTTGCCCCATTGAAACTTGGTCTGCAAATATCATTTTCCCAATTTTATTTACATAGCTGCTCTGAGTTATACAGTGGGCTTCCTTACCGACATACCTCTACATATATAAATCTAAAATTATATCCCTGCATAAATTCGCCTAAAATAATATCCATACATGAATAAATCTTAGATGATATTCCTACATAAATAAATCTAAAGTTATATCCTTACATAAATACATTTGAATTAATATGCACAAATAACTCTAAAATAATATTTCTGCATAATCAAATCTAAAATGATATCCCTACATAAATAAATCTAAATTTGTATCCCTACATAAGGAAAATTAAATAATATCCATACATAATCAAATCTAAAATAATATCCCTATATAAATAAATATACAATAATGTCCCTACACAAACAAATCTAAAATAGTATCCCTACATAAATAAATCTAAAATTCCATCGCTACATAAATAATTCTAAAATAATATCCGCCCATAAATAAATGTAAAATCATACCCCTACATAAAGAAATTAAGATAATATCCCCATACAAATAAATGTACATGAATAAATGTACATTAATAAATCTAGAATAATATTCTTTCAGAACATTAGCTACGATTAAAGATTTCAATAACCTACTAGTGATAATAGTGATAGTATTTCGAAGCATTTTTGAGTGCGCTCAGAGGCCGAAAGTGTGAAATATTAATAGCCTTTCATTTGATTCACTTTACTGAAGCCAAACAGGAAGCACTCTAAGATATTTATATAAGCCGGGAGAAATTTGTGTCAATACCTGAGCGAGTCTCCCCTAAATATTGAACGATGATAGAACAAAAGTTCAGCGTCTTATATATGGTTTCAATATGCATGTGAACTCTTCCTGTTTTTCACAGACAAAAGGAGCAAGTAAGATGAGTTTAGGAACGGCAAGGCGTATTCAGTATTGTCCTGTCTGTAGATATGCTGGAGAATGAAATAGGTTAGAATTGAATAAATGTTTCCTAAAGTTAGCTGATAATCAGAATGCCCTGTCCTCCTTTGACTGTATGATCCCAGTGGTAGTTGGATATTCTTTAAACTTATTCGTTTCTAAATATATTGTGATTACATGCACGAAATGTTTAAATTAATGTGATACCTCAGCTACATTTATTGTGATTTTTGCCGCAAATGCTCATTTATTGACTTCCATGATTCATTACTTTTCATTTAATTTGAATAAGAGGAACCGTTTTCATAACTACTTTGTAGTAACATTTAAAAAAAATACCACAGCACACCTATCTTGGAATAGGCTGGCCAAGAAGGAAATAGGCTAATCAGACAAATCAATCTGGAGAGAGAAAGATGGAAAATGAAGGTGTGGAGTGAAGAGATAAACAATTTGAAATATCCTAGTAGACCCGAACTCACAAATATCAAAGGAAGGACCTAAAGTTAGATAAAGGAAGTCTAAAGTACGAGAGTTCATTAACATTAAGGTAGTTCCAAACTAGGAAGAATGAATAAGAAAATTGTTCACAAAGCTCCGGTGTCTATGGAGTGATGGTTAGGATTTGATTTTGATCACTGCATCATTCGATATGAATATTTTTCTATAAAAAAGTTAAAGGTGTAATCATCTAATGAACTACTGAAGTATATGATAGCATAATGCAATGTTTAGCTTAGAGGAAGTTATCTCTCAAGAAACGTTCTTTGTAAAAACATTTTGAGAGTTTATGTCAATAAAATTATTTGAACCCCTTAGATGAAGGGAATCAGCATACTTCAAAATCAGCAACTTCACTAAATGTCATGTCTCTAATAAGCTAAGTTGTGAGTGCATTCTAAACTTCCCTATACAGATATGAATAAAGTTTTCCTGATACACACCTGGAGAAGTTTCCGAAATCGAATAAAATTCCCGCGATGTGGCGCTTCTGCTGTGAGGGAGCCGCCTTACCGATTCCTGCTTCATCTTTCATTTCGTTAATATTTGCGCATTTAATCCACATTATAGTTGTCTTGTTTCATTTGCTAGCAGTCTAGGTAATTCATCAATTATCAATGAATACCAATATTTAAATAAGTCAAAATCCACCGAAGTTTCTTCGGCACAATCGAACTTTCTGTTCAACGTATAATGGTGTATCAAACTCTCAGCCACGTCCCATGAAACTCTCCACGGTGGCCCATGAAACTTTCAGCCATGGCCCTGTGGTGGTTGGTATTGTTGCTATAGGTGCCAGAAGCACCATCATGGCTAACTTTAACCTTAGTTAAGATGAAAAAAAAAAATCTGACCCCAGGGGGCTGCAATTTGATATATTGCAGCCCTCTAGTCTCAATAGTTTTTAAGATATGAGAGCGGACAGACAAATAGCCAAGTGAATAGTTTTCTTGTGCAGAAAACTAAAAATTGCCCAACTTCAAGACATTTGTTCTCACTAATGGTAGCTTTTGAGAAAAAAAAAAACTAACACAATCATCAGAGGTAAAGGCACTGCAAAACCCACTTCACACACCTACACAAAAAAAGTCTCATCAGCGGCATACTGAACCGTTTTCATCCACTTTGCATTTCACTGTTATCTTAAAGATAATTTTCCAGTTTAATACGTCTTCCACCGAATATCTCACACATTCTAAGTCTGCCTCTTTTTCTTTCGAATTGAATATTTTCAACTAGCAAGGTTTAATTCATTGTTTCGCTTAACTGAATAATCTTAAAACACTCTTTTAGCCTCTTCCCCCTTCACATTGCTTATCATTTAATCTACTACACTAAAAGTTCATATCAGCATCAAGCATTTTTGTTAGTTCCTCCAGCGCTTTGCCTTTGTGAAAAGGTACCAATTCTCTATACCTCTCACGGATTCCTTGACAACCTTCTTAAATCTAGACATACTGTGTATCATTATTCAGCTACTCAATCGGACTTTTACTATTGCTCTGCAGTTATTACATTCTTCAACTTTAACAACTGATTTCCTCACAATTCTTTAGTCACATTCGGAAATATGCGAGAAATGCTGACTCCATTAAACGAGGATTGCAGTCTCTCTAAGAAGTATGTCTACACTAGAATTGCGTTTTCTTTTCCGGGAACAGTTGTTCTTTTACCTTTCAACTCAGAATCTGCTTCCCTTAGGAGCAAGCAATTTTCCCTCACGTTCATCCTCAGATTCGACCTCAAAATTTTTTAATGTAACACATTACCATTGTAACATAACACCATCTTCCTAGATCGTCCATCCAGTTAATATCATCAGCGTAAAACTAATCTTTAATTGTCTAAACATCACTAGTAATAGGCTAATGCAGACTAGTTCTAAACGGTTAGGGGGCAATTTGGACAAAGTTTTCCTTTGTGTAATAAAAGTTTCGCCAATAAAACTGAAATAAGTCTAGAAAGAGTTTTACCTAGTAAAACTGCGTGCTCGTAAGTCATCAGCATCCTGACAGAACCCGTGGGTTTGCTACAGAATGGAATAATGCCAGAGATGTATAATCACATTATTAATGACAGAGAAAAAATGTATTTATAAAGAATATTTACTGCACGATATAAAAGCAAAGTGCCAAAGGTATGTGGTAGGAAAACCTACTCTTTTTGCAAACAATAAAAAAGCAAAATAAAAAGAGAAATATTGGTAGTAAATAATTCGCTATCATATTTGACCATTATCCCGTATAATTCAGTTACACGTATTCTTAGATGTTCCAAACGAGATCGTTTACTGCTACATTCTAAATATGACGCGTTAAATATGTTGATGAAAATGTACATCGTTAGGTATAACCCACTCTTTATGCACATGATAAGCAAACAACGCGAGCTAAGTAAATCCCTGTTTGTATCTTGCCTTTTTTTTTTTTTTTTTTTTTTTTTTTTGCGCAGTTAGATTTACACATGATCTTGGCCATATTTCAAAGTATAATTCTCTTAAGGATCTGTGTCGAGAGTTTTTTTTTTTTTTACTTACCGGTTGATATCTACGTTACTATTTGACATTATCTTATTACATATAAAACAAAAAAACTATTTTTTAACATGTAGAAATGAATAGGAGGTTAAAATATAATTCTCAATGGGAAAATCTAATCTACCACCAGAATACATTTATAACAAGGATCGAAATAATCCCCTCTCGTTTTACATGGCACCTTGGATAAGTGTACACATTGAATAACTTTGCTTTTAAGTGCGTTTGGAAATTCAGGGGATCAGACCTTTCCTCCGACCTTTGTAGATTACTAGATCTCAGATGTGCGCTGGACGTCATCGCTCTCAGGGACATTGTGTCTTCCTGTAAGGGTATATTGTGATAACTGGATAGCAATGCTACATCAAAAACTGGAAACATTCTGATAATAATAATAATAATAAAAAAGACCCAGTCTTATCAGCTATTGTACATACATGCATTTCAATAAAAGTAACCCAAAATGAAGTGGTATGGGCGTAAAGATTGTCTTCCTACATAGATACCATAAGGCTCAGCCGGGAATTTTCTACCATTAATATCTTCAGAGATCAGAAAAAATATCTGTGCAATAATTGCCGCACACATAGACGCACGCACGTGAGCGCGCGCACACACACGCACACATATTATATATATATATATATATATATAATATATATATATATATATATATATATATATATTATATATATATTATATATATACATATTATAAAATATATATATATATATAGATACTTATATATATATATATATATTATATATATATATATATATTATATTTATTTATATATTATATATTATATATTATATATATATATATATAATAATATATATATAATATATAATACTATTATAATATATATAATATTATATAGTATATATATTATATATATATTATATATATATTATATATATTATATATATAATTATATGTATATATATATATATATAATAATATATTATATATATAATATATATATATATATTATATATATATATATATATATATAAATATATATATATGTATGTATGTATGTATGTTTGTATGTGTGCACCTAGTTACTCATGTTATAAGGATAATGATATAGATATGCGTAATGTAATATCTCAACACAATTCAGACCTCGAAACAACCTACTTACTTGTTCTTAAACTCGTATTCCCCCGTTAGAAGAATTTCTATAAACTGCATAATTACCGTTGAGCAAAATCCAAAAGTAATTTTCATGCAAGAGGAACTCAACAGAGAAATTAAAGAAAAAAAATAGTAGATTTTCATAATTGTTGCTGATGTCATTACAGATCAGGTTCCAAAGACAGCAAGAAAATGTTTAACTATGCCTTGCATAGCAACCAACGTGAATATATTAATATTTTTTTGTATTTATATTTATATTTATAATTGCATGAAAAAAGCGAGGACGGCTCACACAACCTCATAAATATCGCTATCACTAGGCATGCATTTCAGAAGAAATATGAGCAAATGAACTTCAAAACTTGTTCCGGCAGAATAGCGAAATTTCAGCCTTTATGAATAAGTTACTTAAGGAATTTTTTCAGAGCAACAAAGGCACCTTAAAGAGAAACTGAGATAAGATGTTGATTATGTTAGTTTTTAGTCTACCACTCAAAAGAAATATCACAGAAATTATACCCTATCTCGGAGATGTTAAATATACCACGTGATTACAGATGTAATAAGCCACAACAAGAGTTCCTATGTAGACCTCGTACAGTAGGCTACAATTCTTTTAGATATGCCAGTTGTCCATCAAGACTTTTTTTTTTTCAAAGAGTGGAATGGACTATTAATTACAAATTTATTAGACGATATTCAGATTTTTCAGAAGCCATCGGAGTTGCGTTAAGATCACCAGCTCTTCAACATGTAGTTGCCGAGGGTCGAGATGCATTGCAAGCCTTAACGACCGTTTGGCTACAATGGTGAGTGGCTTGCATCTACCCAGGGCCCCGGCCCCATCACTACCAGAGGAGTGTGCTTTGGAAATGTCATCAGCTGATGCAGTTCAACACATTAGGCTTCATTGCACCCCAGAGTTGCAACATATGCTGGATGCCAGGTATAGTGATTTACAGTGGGTTAACTTGTCTCCAAAAGAGGCTTTGGATGCTATAGGGGCCATGATTCTGCGTGCATCAAACCAGGCTTTGCGTTGGGCTGAGTTTTTTGTGTATATGTAAGGGTGGAAGGGTGTGAGGAGGCCATTAGTGATTATTTTGCAAAGTGCTCTCAAAAGGCCATGGACTGTGGATTCCAGTGTTCTAGCTGTCAGTGTGATTTGTCTGAATATATGCTTATTAAAAAGCTTATGGTAGGTCTAAGGGATGGGATATTGAAAAGAGACCTCTATAGGTCATGTGATTCTGTTTGTAGTGTAGATGCCCTAAGGCATCTACGCTACATGGCATCAAGAACCACGTGCGGCCGATGTGGAGACAGACCCCAGCCCCCCAGATTGCAGTGATGAAGAGTAATGAGAGGGCCTCGGTTCCCATCAGTGCTCGTGTGTGTGGGAACTGTGAAGTGCAGCACGAGCCCAGAAAGGTGTTGTGCCCAGCGAGAAATAGTGTTTGTCATGGCTGCCAAGAAATTGGCTGCTTGAAACGGTTTTGTAGGAGCAAGAAGGTGGCGAATGATGCCCCTGTCTCATCAGTAACACTGGGGGCAGTCACTGTCGGGGTACAACCCAGTATGCAGCCTACTATACAAGTGGTAGTGTCCTCATCAGTGCATAGCCCTAGGCCTAAGGGTCACAGTCCTGTACAGGCTGTGGAAGACACTGGGGCCCAAGTGTGTGTTGCAGGCCCCACCCTGCTGTCGAGCCTCATTGAGAGACCTGCCCTTTCATGACGCTGCGGGGCCCTACATGATATTGCCAACATTAGATTGGAGTGTATGGGGAAGAATCCACTTTGCGTTCAATATGGTGATAGGACAACCGTCCAAGACGTGTACTTTATTAAGCTGCAAGGTCATTCTTTCTTTCATTGGTTGCTTGTAAGGACCTTGGCCACGTGCCCCAGTCCTTTCTCCACCACTTACTGGTGTCAGCAAGCCTCGCACTGGAGCATGAGGTACCCACCACCATTGGGCAGTCCTTGCCTAAGCCCTCATCCATACCCTTCCCACCAGTGGAGGAGAATGTCCCAAAGTTGGAGCAGTTTTGTCATCAACATTCAATACAGAAAGGGAGCCCCTCCCTGTCATGGAGGGTAAGCCACACCATATTCATCTACTGCCAGGGCCAACCCCCTAAGCATGCTACACCCCAGCATCAGTGCCAAAGTATTGTGAATCAGAAGTGAAGATACAGTTGGACTAGGATACCAAGGAAGGCATCATTGAGGAGGTACCGACGTGTGAAGCAACAGATTGTTGTGTAAGGATGGTCAGGTCAGCCCCGCCGCACTGTGGAGTTAGATGAAGAAAGCCACATACTCACAACCTTCATCACTCCCTGGGGGCATTATCGGTACAGAAGAACACCCATGGGACACTGTTCAGCTTCAGATGCCTACACCAAAAGGTTTGATGACGCCATCAAGGAAATTTTCCGAAAACTCAAGTGTGTAGATGATACTCTTCTATATGACAACAGCATCAAAAAGGCCTTCTGGCACACATATAATTTCTTGGACACATGTGCAAATAGGGAATAACCCTCAAGCCAGAGAAATTCAGCTTCTGGCGAAGAGAAGTGAGCTTTGTCGGATTCCAGAGGAGAGTCTAGCTGCCATACGGAGATTCCCTATGCCTGACAACCCCTCTGTTACTGACATCAGGACATGGTTTGGCTTTGTCAACCAGTTGGCACCCTTCCTCACCACCGCCCCGCTGATGGAACCCTTCAGAGACCTGAAGAAGTCTCCAAGCAAGAATGTCTAGTGGGATAACAACCTACAAGAGAGATTCCACCAAGCTCAGGAGGCCCTATGCAAGCTGGCCAAGGATGGGCTGGTATACTATGACAAGACCCAACCTACAGCAGCCCTAACAGAGCAGAGATGGGATCAGGTTTGTTATCCTGTAGCAGTACTGTGCTTGTACCTCAGCTGATGTCCCATTTTGCTGCAAGGGTGGGTGGTGCATTGCCCAATGTGGGAGCCGTCACTTGTCACAAGCTGAAGCTGGGTATGCTGCCGTTGAGGGAGATGCCTTAGCTGTCACGTGGTGTCTCAAGAAGGCCAGGCTACCCCTGTTGGGCTGCCCAAACTTATTGATCGTGACTGACCACCCCCTGCTGGTCAAGCTCCTGGGTGATAGAGAGCTGAAGGATATACTGAACCCAAGACTCTTCCATCTCAAGGAGAAAACCCTGCAATACAGGTTCCAGGTAAGATACCTACCAGGGAAGAGGAATTGCGCTGCTGACTTCTTATCACGCTTCCCTGCTCTCCATTGCGAACCAGATGACAAGGACTCTGAACTTGAAGAGGACATGACTGCCGCCCTTATTGCTGCTTCAGCCACTGCCCTTGAGCAAGAATGCCTCATACTTGATGAGGAGAGGGTCAAAGTAGCAGCCTCTAAAGACCCTGTGTACCAGTTGTTGGTAGCTAAAGTGGTAGCAAATGACTGGCGCCCACAGATGGCACAGGAGTTGGCCTGCCTACGTCAGTTCTACTCAGTTAGGGACAGGTTATCTATGGTAGAAGACCTGATAGTCTACACTTGTGAGCAAGGATGCCAATGTCTGCTCATCCCAGAGGAACGTCGCCTTCAAGGTAAGAGTGCAGGATCCTGTAACCAAATCCTGGGACCGATCTGGGTTGGTAGGGGAGTCCAAGGGCCACCGACAGTATCTCATTAGGCTGGATGGAAGCGGTCGAGAGTCACTCAGAAACAGGAAGCACCTGAAAGTGCTAAAACATCAGCCCCCAACGTCATCAGCCACTTCCCCACGCCCGGATCCCGCTTCGCTTCGTCCAAAAAGGTGGACAGTACAACCCTCATGGATGGGCAAGTAAGTCATGGGCAATGTTGAGTCTTAACCCATGCTCATGCTTGTGTCACTGTAAAATTATGTCTTATATTGTCCCTCATGCTTGTCTTGTCTTCTGTTTTTGATAAGCAAAACTGGCTGCAGTTAATTTTTGCAGACATTTTTATCCATATTCATGTTGCTGCCATGCATGTCAATTTATGCTGTGATACCTGTTCATTAAACATTGCTTTTTTCCTGTAAGATTTTTTTTTCTTGCATATTTTCTTTGTGTGTATATATATGTGTATTTAATACATATTTTCTAATTGTCATCACTGATTATTTCCATTTAATATTATGCCATGCCATAATCTTAGAAAGGGGGATGTAGGATGGTTGAACATGTGTAATGTCTGTTGCCAAGAGGGAAGCACGAATGGCGCCAATGTAGCCCGCGTGTTTGCAACTCACTTGCAGTCACACCTCTGTATTGACTGGTCGTGTAATAAAGCACTGGAGTGATACACGGGTTTCCTTCTGTTTCCTACACTTCGGCTAAGCGATATTATCGTTACAGAACGTAAGGCTAATTCATTTTAGTGATCTTCTCTCTCCATTTATCTGGGTTCTGATTTGATGGCCAGTGATGCTTCAGTTAGGAAGCTTCCTCTTCCAATGAAGGATTTTCGCAGCCGTTTGCTAATGAAGTCCAAGAACCAACTTGCTGCTGTTGAAAATGCAATAAAGACCATGCGGATTGATCAGGGATCAGATGGAGGACCTTAACAACCTAAAGGCCACCTCGAATGAAATATATGTTAATAAAGATCAGATTAAGTTAGATGTAGATCGTATTTGACTTGAATATGATAATGATGAGAATGAGGGGTAAGGATACCGTTCTTTTCTGTTCAAATATGTTTATTTAGAAACAGATTGAGATGACACAGTATTTCGTGAGAACGCTCTGCAACGAGAAATGGATAAATTCTTTTGTGTTTATCAGTTACTTGGTTAGCTTAGTCAAAGATTTCCCTGCTTTATTTTCCCCCGGCTCATGTTTGAAAATCACAGGGTCTCCATCCAGGACTTAGGTAATGAATAATTAAGCATTGCTACAATAGTATCCAGCGAACTTTAGGTCATTTTAGGTTTCCTGAATACGTAGTTTATTCAAGTGACAATTTTTCTGCCAAAATTCCTAAAGCACCACGAACTTAGTCTTTGTAATGAAGAATACCAAAGGGACTACAATGCATTCATCAAGCTTATGAATATTAATTGAGCGCATAATTAACATCACGTGAAAGACTGGGATGGAGGAATCTGGTGAATCTCTTCACAACTTGAGATGCCAGGAGTCGGTGGGATCCTTTCTATCTCGTTTAGTTTGCAGACACGAATTAATGGATTCCTTTTCACATTTGGAAGAAATTCAGATGAATACATTATGACTTCAATATTTGGGTGATACATGTCTGAGTGTAAGCGATGAAAGGATGCATGCTAAGCTGCACATTGATAAATGAAATAAAGAAAATAATTTTAGATAAAACGGAAAGGAATAACGGGTCTAAAGTGCCGCTTTTGACATTTTTTTTATTCATGGACATTGTTCATAAGCAACTCGGAAAAGAAAACAAAAGCAAGAATATCCTGAGAGTATTTTAACAATTCATGGAAAAAAGGTGGTTTTAAACCCGTTGCCACGTTTGCTACTATGGTAGATTCACATCAACCGTGCATTTGATGTTTAGGCCAGTTCCTTACGACGCTCCTCATTGGGTGTTGATAAGCCAGTCACAGGGGTGGAATTGGAATCTCTGTCTCTCTCGAGAGTTCGCATAGGTAGGACCCATGTTCCACTTCTCCTGAAAGACGTATCCCTCAGTAGAGATGGAACATAGACTCTACCCATGTGAACTATCGAGAGAGACTGAGAGTTTCCAGCCCTGTGACTAGCTTATCAACAGCCAATCAGGAGCATCGTAAGGGACTGGCCTAGATATCAAATGCGTGGTTGATGTGAATCTACTATAATCAGTATGGATACTGTAGTTCATTACTAATAAGTACAAAACAAATCATTTGT
>NC_061110.1:33123779-33126279 GCF_015104395.2 Macrobrachium nipponense | reverse complement strand
CGATTCAGTAAACTTGTATTTATATCGTGAGTGTAAAGTGGACATTGAACAAATAATTCTAAAGGCCTAGTATCGTTTCAAATAGGCGAATGGAAGAACGCTCGAAAATAAACTGAAAATTAAACGCCGAAATATTGCACTAGAAAATGGAAAGGCAAGCACATCAATTTTCATAGAATTAATCGAAATATAAACGAGGGAAAGCAAGTGATGCAAATTGACTAGAATTTTATAACATTTATTGTCATTATTTTCATTTCGGAGAAGAGTCATTGTAAACAAATCCTGGATGGTGAAGAATTACACGATCATTACACTTTTGAATATTTAGAGAACTTTCATGAGTGACCTCATCGCTATTGAAGTACATATATCAATGAAGTAATTTTCCTACTCGGCCAATAAATCTATACCATAAACTTTAAATAAAGAGAACATTTAAATAAAAACCGTGGAAATTAATGAGCTAACAATAAGCGGAAAAAAGTGAATGTAACTATTAAGAATATCTTATCCATCATAAAAGCAAGTTCATTCTTTAAAATATTTCTCAATATCTATAATCTATAAATACTCGCATACTCCCCTTCCCCTCTCTTTCACCTCTTTTTTTTTTTTTCGTTTTACCTATTTCCTTATTTAACCTTTCTCTTCTGTTTGCTTCTTTCATGAAAAAAATTCGGTTTTACTTATTCAAAATTTCAACTCATTAAAGCAAAATCTTAATGTAAGGTCAGCATATTTTTCTTTTCCATTGTTGGGAAATTTGCTGAAAAATATGTTTACTTGACTAGCAATGGAAACTGAGGAACATATCAGTTACCTTTCAGTAATCTTTGTTACGTTTTGTGGACCTAAGAAAATTAATATAACCAATTAACCAGGAAAACATATTTTTGATGGAACAATAAATTACGTTTCAATGAAGAATATCATATGACAACGAAAGGAAGAATACTGAATGGTCTTTTTTATCATCGCGAGGGTAACGATTTACTGTGGTCTAAAATATCTAATCTTTCAAATATAAAGTAAACAACGTATATCGAATAAGCAAAATGATGCAACTTCACTCGAGCATCTTTTGCTATTGATTTCATTTTAAATGAAAATCCTCCAAGAAGTGATGTGACAGCGAAGTGTTTTCGTATCTCTTGCCAAAATCTCTCCTAATTTCACTCCGTCAGTGGAATAAACACCTTTAATTACTTTTATTACTATCATTATTGTACAAAACCTAAAGTAGTTTCCCCATCCATTCTTTGCAACACAGGCCCCTGTCTACAATGCTTTTGTTAGGAACATCAGTATGCACTTTTCGTGAGCTGAATACGTTTTTAAACTCAACATTATTCCCCATGTGCTGACACTTCCATTTAACACATTATAATAAAAAAAGTAAGTTTTCAAAATTGTAGGAAAATTTTTATTCAAAGTTCTTTAATGTGTGATTATTTTACATATGGCCAGTTGCCCATTTTATGTCCATAGCAATCGACGACTATTATCTTAGTGATGGTCTTTTTAATATGAATGAAATCTATGTTCTTGATTATTTATAATATATATATAAATTATATAATATATATATATATATATATATATATATATACATATATATATATATATATATATATATATATATATATATATTATATATATATATGTATATATATATAGATATATATATATATATATTATATATATATGCTATATATATAAATATATATATATCTATATACTATATATATAAATACTATATATTGTAATATAAATAAGTAAATCTGTTTTGAATAGTTCGGGAAAGAGATTGTTTAGACAATTGTCCAAATGCCAGTTAACTACTTGTCCCCCATTTATCGATCAGGAACAAGGCTTCGGAGGTCACGTCACAGCAACGAGAGTTATGGTCGGCAGTGAGAAGGTGTCTGTCTTCAAGGAAGGTCACTGATACGTTTAGAAGATACATTGTTGGATCCGGTGTTTCGCCGTTGAGTTGGAGCAATCAATTCCGTTCCCATCTGATGGTTGTGGCTGTATGAGAAGCAGCGTTGGCCCTCTCGAGTTACGTTGGTGTGGCCGGTTTAGATGTGGGAATTTCAGGAGTGTGGCTTCATTCCTGGATTGTGCTTTCCAGGCGTGTCTTCGTATCGGTGGCTGAAGAAGAACCTCTCGCTCAAGAAATTGTTTTCGAATACTCCCTATTCACTCGGAGACCTCTAGAACTGCTTGTTTGAACGTCAGCTAAGTTTTGTTTTATTATATTTATTAATTATTTTTCCATGAATATTACCCGAGCTCTTAGATACCGGTCGTATCTGCAAGTGTTTGTTATTTAAGCATAATAAAAGTTCTTTGAAGTGTTGTTTTGTGTGTAATTCTCCTCATAATTAAACCTGTTTTTAAATGTGTTGTGGTAGTTCATTATGTGGACATCGTAACAATATATATATATTTGGCGTTGTCGAGATGAACTGTATAGTAGTATTTTGATATGGTT
>NC_061110.1:33083716-33118716 GCF_015104395.2 Macrobrachium nipponense | reverse complement strand
AATCCTTTAAAATGATTTTACATTTATAATATGTGGTCTGAAAGAAATCTGGTATATCTAGCATAACACACAAAAACAGTTAAAGAGTTGCTGAAATTGTCATAAATGTTACATAAAAAAATACAGTCTTTCAAAACATAAAACAATATTTCTTAGTCATCCAAAGGATGTTGCTTACTCCGACTCCTGGATTGTCCAAAGTAAAGAGCCTTGGGCCTTCCATTTGTTATGTACCCAATTCTAGACACCGTAATATTTGGTGTCCCGAGAATCGTTTTCGGCTCAGAAGTCTTAAGAGGATGACCCCGTTTAGCTGTTTGCTGTGTGTGTATATATATATATATATATATATATATATATATATATATATATATATATATATATATATATATATATATATATATGTATATATGTGTGTGTGTGTATGTGCGTGTATGTATGTATGTATGCATATATATCACATAGACATAAGATTACTGTAAGGAGCTGACAGCTGCCTTATCAGTGTGTGTGTATTGTGTGAGTGCATGTTTTTGAATGTGTACTCAGCAGGAAAAAAAGTATACAAACCAGTATTCAAAACGACTTATATACTTAACATTCACATAGAAAACTGATAGTGGAAGATAGCTGGTGACTTCAAAGTTTAATATTTAAAAGAAAAAAATGCAAGAAAATCCAGAGAGCCTGATAACCGTCCTGCAATGCAACAAAATTCCTAAAAAAGTAAGGGTCAAAATTTTGAAACGCAGAAATATTACACCTTATAATCTAATTTTCCGGTCATATTGAGAAGCGAAATAATTTGTATAATAATGGGCTTTATCGCATTTTCATGAGTTATACCTGGGCGTGGGATCCCTCGAATTTTCCAGTGTGTAAAATTAAGGAATTAAACTCTCAATAAATATTTGGTAACTTGACCAGGTGTCATAAGGATACGTTCTTGTCGTGTTAGCGCTATCTCGAGGGTTTTACAGGTGAGTCATATTTACATTATCTAATACATTATTATAGCTGGCAAGAGTTTATTAGAAACTGCACAGACTATGATAAGAAAGGGTGTCATGGAGAATAATATTGCTTAATGAGGTACACCTTTGAACTAAGGTCAAATGGTGAAGATCTGGTCTTTGTCCGATTTAAATTACCCAAACAATTAGTTTTATTTTGTTCCCGTTAGCGTGTAAAAACAAAGGCTAGAATATTTCTACACTTAATTTTCTCTTTAAATTCTCGAAAAAAAATTATTTCAAGAAATATTTGTCATCTTTATTTGTACATCTTTTATAAGGGACAATGAGACACCCGTCTGTCTCTTGAGCGATTACTTGAAACGTGTTAGTTGCCTATTGCTTAAATTATTGAACATGAGGTGGTCAGCGAAGTCACTTGGAGGTAAACATTTAAAGACTATGATGTTAAATACTTAGTACCTACCAGAAAATCATAAGTATTAAATTCCATATTCTGTTCAACAAAAGCATATTTGCTTTTTTTTACTTGTTTATTTCTCTTGCTGTAGTTGGATGTCGATCTGATTCTATGATATTCGATACACGATGTGATGGAATATTCTAATGTATAAGCATGCATAACAATAAATTACTTTTTCAAGTTATATATACTAATTGCAATGTAACTGGCAATTATATGAAAGGGTAAGTTTCAGCCCTGATACCTATTTGAATGCGCATCCAAGACGCTAAATTAAAGTGACTCAAGTTCGTAGTATTAAAGGCTGTCCTTCGTCAGAGAATATATTTCCTTCCAATCAGAAATCAATGCCAGGTTTGTGACTGCATGCTGTTGGCTATATGCACATATCCATAGTCAGTCTCACTGCATGACAGCAGAGATGCCTTTATAAATGACCTTTGTACACTACATACATGAATGTCAATATAACTAACTGCCAGCGTCAGAATTTCACAGAAAGCTTTCTCACACGCCAGTGTAATGACATGATAAGTCCCCTTTTCCGCTGATTTAATACTATTAGTAAATGAATAATAAGATTTTTCAGTCTTGTCATAATTTGTACTTACGTCCACAATACTATGACCTACAAGAACACTTCATTAGCATCACTTCCAGGACTGAAAACATTTTTTTCCTGCTGCCAGCTTCAATTAAAACATTATGAATTAATTTGTATATCACCTTTTAACAGGGATACATATGAATAAAATCATAACTAGAATTAAAGTGAGAGAATAAGTTACGGACCACAAGGAGGTTGAATTCTTATCCAAGAAGCTATAAACTGTATTCACACATCTTTATGAAACAAGCCACAGAAGAAAACCTTTTCAGCCACTTGTAATTCAGTGCCATATAAGTATGTGCTTAACCTTTGTCCCTTCAGGTAAACTATTTTGAAGTATTTTCACATGCTTTATAGTAAAGATGATATTATAAAACCATTGAAAATAACCCTTTCCTTTGATATGTATAAATATTAATGGAGCCTGCAATTCAATTAGAGAATAAGCTTCAAACACACAAAATGACTGAGCATATCATACCAGGAAACTTTCTCCCACTCAAAAGTAAGTACATTGCGAATCATTCTTCCATGCGCTATATTTGAATGTTATTGTACATGAAAATTGAATGAGACAATAATTTACACTAGTGAATTTTATCCAACATCCGGCCCATCTAGTGGCCAAGTTAAATTGCTTAATTCAGTCTATCGGCTGAGAAGACTTAAATGTAATAAACGCACTATAACACGTATTTCACACATCATTGAATGTTCATTTTTATCAGCTTTAATTAGTGTTGTATTTTGAATTAAGCATTACTACTTGGCCACTGGTTGGTCATCAGGAAGGCACTCAGACACTTCTCTCGTTGGAGGGAATGATATAGGAAGCTGATAAATCTACCCTGATCTGGACCATTAGGGACAGATGGCCCCAAGGGCACAAGGGGAAAACAGCACGACAACAACAGGGGTAGCATAATGCAGCAAAAATACCAAGAAGATTCCCGTAGAAAAAAATGATCACTCATAATTTGACTGCAACTTACACAAAAATATTACACTCATCATTATCATTTAGTGAAAGCAACTAAACCAAAAATAAGGTAAACGACATCTTTGCAAAGCCGACGAAGCAGAACGTGTTACACCTATCGAATATTTCTGTAGATTTGGACCATGTTCAGACTTTATATCATTCGAATGACATAACAGATATTTTAAGGAATGAATAACAACGGGTGTCTTTTAATATTAAAAAAATGAATTACGGTTCGAGTGGGTGGTAAACACAAATTTTCATTTCCACTCTCTCTCTCTCTCTCTCTCTCTCTCTCTCTCTCTCTCTCATGTCTCGAAATTGAGAGATAAAATTTTGTTCGAAAATAGAGATTTTTCATTTACGCTGCCCCAAATCAAATGAGTTGATGTCTGAAATAATCTTGTTTGATAGGCAGTGGGACATAATACACATGTAAGTCCTTCTAAGTGAGCATCACTGAATTTCTGTAAGCGATAACTAAAGTAACTACTAATAGAAATGGAAGCTATAATGTAAGAACAATATTATCACCAATAAAATAATAATAGTAATAATAATAATAATAATAATAATAGTAATAATAATAATAATAATAATAATAATAAATTATACCCATAATCATGGAAACACCAGGCACGATCCCAATATACCTGAGATGGAAACCTCGAAAACTAGATGCCGAAGTAGCTTATGGACTCATGCAGAAGAGCGTGCCATTAGAAACAGCACACATTAGTGAGAAAATCTATGGACTTCTAAGGAGGCAGGATGCAACCCGGAACACCACACTTTAAGTACCATCCAGTCGATTAGGAGGATTTTGATAGACCTCAGAAAATAAACACATACATAAATGAATAAATAAATAATAAATAAATAAATAATAATAATATTATTTTATTTTTTTATATTTTTTTTTTTTGCTCTATCACAGTCCTCCAATTCGACTGGGTAGTATTTATAGTGTGGGGTTCCGGGTTGCATCCTGCCCCCTTAGGAGTCCATCAACTTTTTCTTTTACTTACTATGTGCGCCGTTTCTAGGATCACACTCTTCTGCATGAGTCCTGGAGCTACTTCAGCGTCTAGTTTTCCTAGATTCCTTTTCAGGGATCTTGGGATCGTGCCTAGTGCTCTATGATTAGGGTACGATTTCCACTGGCATATCCCATATCCTTCTTATTTTTTATTTTCAGATCTTGATACTTATCCATTTTTCCCCTTTCTTTCTCTTCAACTCTGGTGTCCCATGGTATTGCGACATCAATGAGTGATACTTTCTTCTTGACTTTGTCAATCAACGTCACGTCTGGTCTATTTGCACGTATCACCCTATCCGTTCTGATGCCATAGTCCCAGAGGATCTTTCCCTGATCGTTTTCTATCACTCCCTCAGGTTGTTGCTTATTATTATTATTATTATTATTATTATTATTATTATTATTAGTTATTATTATTATTATTATTTAATTTGCCCAATTGCCCAAAAACTTCTGCATTAATTGTGCTTTCTTGTAAGAATACTAGCACGTGATGTGTATAATCAGGCATTTCTCTGTTATCTCATTTCATCTAAAATGACGTGGAACTATCTTCGTCCATATCCGCAGTTTGCGAAATAAATCCAAACTTGAGGCATTTGCATTTTTTAGAGTAGACTGTATACACAAAATTGTTAATGGTAAAAATGAATGCAAATTGGCCATAAATATTTATTTCCTCATATTAACTGTCAGTTTGAAGCACTGAGTTTATGTTGGATTATTTTAAACGAAAGAGTTGGAGAAACGTCACATTAAAGCTACAAGTTTATACATTTTTGTGAACGAAATGAAATTAGTTACGACAGAAATCCATTAGAGACAGAGGTATTTCATACAAATGTAAACACAGGTAGACATATCACACTAGTAAATTCTACATCGGCAATATTGTTGCAACTTACATTCTATCATTAACAGAAAGACACAATGACAGATGTAGTTTATGAAATAGTTTAGGTGCAAAACGAGCGAATTTGCAATAATCTTTTAGGAGACTCTTTTTGGCGTTTTGCAGTTTCATTCAGAGCCAAAACCATTTGTGCCGCGAGTTTTGTTGAAGTTCAGCCCATTTAACTTCCGGGTTGCAACGTGAAGTACGAAACGAATTCTTTTTCTCAAAAATAAATGTATTTCACTATTGGAAGTTTTCTAGCTATTTATGGGAATTCATATATTTCCTGCATTCCTTTGTCTGGACGCTTTTTATGACCTTAGTTTACTGTCTTCAGAGATATGAATAAAAATTTACTGTCTTCAGAGATGTGAATAGACGTAATCATTGAAAAAACGCTGTGAAATAGCTCTGAAGGTCCTACGGCCTAAAGTGAACATTTAAGCAGCTATTTCCATCTAACTCCTTTTTGTCGCTCTACGAAAGTAGGAAATTTGTTTTCAACCGAATTATCCGACATGACTAAATGCTTATTTACCGTGAAATTTCGTCACGGCTTCAAATTTATATAACTTTCAAATCACTCCTTATAGGTTTGACACTACCATGTCTAATTAAGAACTCATTGAGAAAATCTTTGTAGCATTGCTTTTTCTTTAGATGTATGTTGTCCCTATCAGTGCCAAAAGACATTGATAACTAAATATCTTGAAGAAAGTAGATGACCAGAATTCCTTGTAAAAACTTGTATAGTGTCAATGAAAAACGTGCATAACCTTGAAAAAACTCCTAAAAGGATAATGCAATTATAATTTCCATGTAGTATTTTAATATAAAATAGGAGCGGTAGTAGTTAATATTGTAAATCCGTATGCTGAAACTGACGCAAGCCTTGCATCCGGCTTTATTGCTTTACCAGTTATGTTGTACATTTATAGTGATTTCACACTTTGATACAGACAGATACATAGATAGACAGACAGATAGATAGAAAGATAGATACTCTGTGTTTCACGCTTTACAGCCATTTCTCAAAGACTGCCGTAAGGCTTGGCTAGCCAAGCTTCCTTTACGTGCCTGTATATTTATTTCGAAAATGGGTTCTATATCTGTCTAGTCTATTTCCTATGTAACTAAGAACATTGTATTTCTTTCCTTCTTTTTGCTTGGTCGTCAACTTATTCGTCTTATGTGATCATTGTTTAGCATTCTGTCCCTGGGTCACATGTAATTTGCATTCCCGTCCAATTTGACTCCCCGGCCATTACTGTACGTGGAATAAACACTCCCCATCCATGATTAAACGTATGATATGGTCCCGTGAGCGTCAGTATCATACGATAAAAGAAAAACTACTGCCTAAGTGTAGACTGTTTGCTCACAGGACCGCACTTCATAGATCTACTGGATGCTCTCTATTCTTCCTGCTCTATAATCGTGAGCCCGTGCTTCCAGTAGACGTAAAACATGAAAGACAAAATCTTCCAGAAACAAGAGAATTTGATGAGAATTACGTAGCAACAGTGGCAACAGCCATGCAGGACATACGTGAATGTTGCAACGCAAAGGCTAGTGCAAATATTGAAAAAGCACAGGCTAAGCAACAACGAAATGACAACGAGAGACAATCCTCTAACAGCTACAAGCCTTGAGACCTTATTTAGAAAAAAAAAAAAAAAAAAAAAAAAAAAACAAAAAAAAAAAAATTAAACGGGCAAGAAAAAAAAAGAAAGGGTGGATTAACACATGCGTGTTTTCATCATCAGACGCAGAGCACAAAGAGAAGCCAAGTGTGTGTAACTTAGAACCATTTCTCGAGAGGGACGCTGAGGAGAAGAACAATAACGACCAGCTGGATGGAACTGGGGAACTAGAATATGAAGCGACAGTCGCGGAAGCACCTCATGGAATTTGGTTACTTTCTATTCATGTCACTGAAGTTGAAAAGGGCTTAGTCATGAATAATGATCGGTTTAATGATAAGATTTTAGATGCTGCACAAACTTTCTGTGTGATCAGTATAGATTAGCGGATTGGACACAACACTGTTGTCCCAAAGAAAAAGGGGTTTTGATTCTGCAGGTTATGTCTTTCTGCAGATCCACTATAAGGAAGACCACAAGCACTGGTTTACATCTTCAACACTGACAATGAGGATAGAGGTGACAGACAGTCTGCAACCCAAACGACTGACTGGCTCTGCAGAGCATCAAATTAAAACTTGATACTCCTCTCTTGTCATAAATGGTTGCCTCCAAGTTTATGTCAGACCTTGTGACCAACAGCAAAATGGGAATGATTGTGGCCTGTATGCACTTGCCAAATATGGTAACAGCCAGATGAGAGAGCATCTTATAAATTTTTTTGAAGCAGTAAGGGAAGCGACCAGTCACAAAAACATTTATTATTAATATGTGATAAACATTAATGTTCTCTCTAAATTCAATCGTTTATTTTCTATTGTTTTTCATATATTTATACAAATAGTAATGGATAAAGGTTACCTTCAAATTACACACGTTGATGTCAGTTGTCACAAAATCCTTTGTAATTATGAATAAATGTTGGTTGATGAGACTGATATGATGAAAAATGAGGTAATATCTGAAATCTTAAGTAAAAAATAGAGATGGTGCTGACACAAGTGTATCATTTTCATGTCATATATTTGGTTATAGAAACAAAAGGGGAAGTGCAAATCACATGTATACATAATAATAACTGAGAGTACAAATAATACGAGGAGAGAATATATCATACGTATAATAGTAACAGGGGGAGTCCAATTTATACATATAATAATGACTGGAGAGTGGAAATTCTGGGGGAGTGGAAATGAAACGTTACACAGGTTATCCTTTAGAGAGAGAGAGAGAGAGAGAGAGAGAGAGAGATGTAAAAAGAAAGAAAGATAGCGAGGAGACGGAACAATCTGGAGCCGATAAAGAGCTTGGGAAGCGAGTAAAAAAGGGAAAAAGATAGAGAGAGGGAGGGAAAGAAAGCGAAACATTTGTTTTTACAGGTGATGTTTTAAGGAATGAGAAAGGAAAAGTTTGGAGATAAAAGAGAGAGCTAAAAAGAAGATGAGAGAGAGAGAGAGAGAGAGAGAGAGAGAGAGAGAGAGAGAGAGAGAGAGAGAGAGTAATATTTGATCCAGGAAAAATTGCTTTCATCTATAATAAATCCAAGTGTGACTTCTTTCTTCCTTTGGGTAAGTAAGAAAACCTAATGTGTCTTTCTCTTTGTAGTGACCATCTCTCCGAGTTTTAACCCAGTTTTTCAGCCATCTCTCTCTGTCTGTCTCCCTCTGGATTTTCAGATAACTCTTATAAAAGTCACGGATGCTCTTTGATAATATATATATATATATATATATATATATATATATATATATATATATATATATATATATATATATATATAGTATATATATATACACACACACACACACATATATATATATATATATATATATATATATATATATATATATATATATATATATATAAGAGCATTTTAATTAGTCTCCCAGCAATTGAGTTAGCTACATTAAGTGATTTTCAAGAGAAAAGAGAAAGATGAGAAAAAGGAATATTCTGTGACCCTCCCGAAGACAACCCCATACGTCATTGGGAAGGGTAGAACTTACAGGATGAGAATTCCGTGAATACGGTTTACTTTGTGTCCATTGATTGATTGATAAGGTTTCCTAGCGTCACAGACCCTAGGCGGCATCAGAGAGCCTTTGCTCCCTGATGTCACTGGTATATTGTTTAATATAATTAACCATCCTAATTAAATTACGATCAAAAATATTCTTAAAAACACGGCGTTTATGCGAATACTTATTTAGATAATATTTCTTAATAACTCTGATAAGAGGATATTATGCTAATTTTTGAGAAACTGCTTACCAGTGATATTTTCATTACTTGTATTAGAAAGAAATGTTATTAATGCTTCAAATCAAACTTAACATTAATTTAATACACCACTAATTGATTTTTAAGTGAACATTGAGGGGATCATTCAACTCACTGCCTTAGGGATAATGGGATAAATGAGGTGAGAAATTTCTCCCGGAGTTTCGTAGTCTTTGCAAGTCTCTTTGGCAACATGATGACGTCATAGAGGCTTCAAGATTCCCCGAAAGGATGTGATTATCAGTATAGATATTTATGGTTCTTGAAAATCCTTTAAAATGATTTTCCATTTATAACATATGGTCTGAAAGAAATCTGGTATATATAGCATAACACACAAAAACAGTTAAAGAGTTGCTGAAATTGTCATAAATGTTACATAAAAAAATACAGTCTTTCAAAACATAAAACAAATATTTCTTAGTAATCCAAAGGATGTTGCCTACTCCGACTTCTGGATTGTCCAAAGTAATGAGCTCTGGGCCTTCCATTTGTTATGTATACAATTCCAGACACCGTAATATTTTGTGTCCCGAGAATCGTTTTCGGCTTAGAAGTCCTAAGAGGATGACCTCGTTTGCTGGGTCAAAAACCCCTCTTGGAAATCGCCTAAAGAAGAGTACCTCTCAGTTTTGGGTTCCGAGACAGGACAGGTTTCTAACGTCCCCCCGCCAATCATGGAGTCCAGACTCCTTTTCATTCTTATTCTTTTCATCTTAATACTTAATCTGTGTAGCAAATTTGAATCACTCAAGCTGTTTCTATCTCCTGTCTTTCTTTCATTTCTTAGTTTGTCTCCCGTCTTCTTCAACTCCGTCACATCTTAATATCTCAGGCCTTCCTATCTTCGTGTCCCTAACACTTCCATTTTGATGATCTCTCTTGCGACAGACGCTCATCGTCTCCACTACTCATCAGGTGCCTAAACCATATTAACCTCAGCTTTTGTTGACATTTATGAGCTTTGCTAATCCCCTGATGCACTCATTTTCTTATTTTATCTCAGGCTTTTAATGTAGTGACCATTCACCTGTAATTTGGAGTCACTTCGCACTTATTGGATTAATCCCTCACTCTCTCCAACCTCTCTCGCCCACCTATCGAACCCTTACTAGGTCTTCCTCTCCTCTTTCCTCCTGACGCCACCAGACTCATCAACTCTTGATCTTGCTACAACGGTAATCTGCTCAATCCGTTTATTTCCATGATAGGTGATCTGGCGTTGTAACCTATTGCCGCTGAATTTTCACAGCATCGTAAAGCGACATTAATTTTCCCACTTGGTGTGTTTTCACTGACGCCAACATTTCACGTTTCAGTGGACCGTGTGCAACATTGCACTCTTGAGTAATGGTTGGTGAGTTAACAGAATTGAATCGAAATCTATTTGGGGCGTCAATGAACAAAAGTTGTCGGGGAAACGAAGGTAAATAACGTTGGGTTGGTGGAGCCTGAGTTTGTCTTAATGAAATATATATATATATATATATATATATATATATATATATATATATATATATATATATATATATATATATATATATATATATATATATATATATATATATATAGATATATATATATATCATTTCCACCCAGTCACGAATTGTTCATTGTTCTTTGTAAAGATAATTTCTCTCTCTCTCTCTCTCTCTCTCTCTCTCTCTCTCTCTCTCTCTCTCATTAACATTCGTAGCCTCATCTACGCACCTTACCTGTGGAATAAGGAAAAAGAAACACCTGTAATTTTTATCCTTGCCCGAGTGAGCCGTTGCATTGCAAATGTAAGACGAGGATTGCAAGAAGGATTAAAAGTCAATGATTCTGCGTCGCAGGAATTATGGCTCTTGCAAAAAGCTACTTCCAGTTCAATGAGCCAACGAAGGTGTTAAGGGTCTGTTCGTCAATTACTCTGTCCCGGTTATTCTTTAGAGAGACAGACAGACAGACAGACAGAGATAGAAAGAGAGACAATAATATCTTGAGACGATAAGGAGTTTGGAAGAAGAAGAAGAGAGAGAAGTGATTGTAACCTTCTAGTCAATTTATGTCCTTTCTTAGTGTTGGTTACCGAACTGTACTGCATATTCAAGATATGGTCTAACTATCGATGTTTAGAGCCTGCAGCACCGTTCCCTTGTTTCTGTAATTGAACTGCCTCTTTATGTAGCCAACTAGTTTCTGTGCTTCTTTTCAGTTTTTATGCATTGTTTTGTGGATTTAAAGCCTTTGGTAATAATGACTCCAAGGTCGTCTTCTTGTTCTACACTACTATTTGTAACACTACATTTATCCAGGTTAAAAGACATTTGCCATCTTTTTGACTACTCTACTATTTTCCTCAGATTATTTCTTAAACTTTCGAAAGTATCTGGGTTTGATGTCATCTGCAAATTTAGCTACCCTGCTAGTTAAGCCTACATCAGTATCATTAATGCAAATAAAAAAACAAAAGCGGGCCAAGGACTAAACCCTGACGAAATCCGCTTGTCACATCTGCCGATTCATATTCTTCACCAATTATTACGACTGTTTTCTAATAGTTAGCCAGTCTTCGATCCAGTCTATTTATGTTTTTATTTTTCTTATTTCTTTTAAGATGTAAAAAGATGAAATAAACCAGTAAGAGAATGGGATGGAAAGTTGGCAGAAAGGCGATTAGAATGGATGTAAAGTAGGAGAAAGAGAGGGCGAGAGAGAGAAGGAGAGGGGTAAAAAGAATGAAAGCGAGAAAGACATAATATCCTGAGACAATTCAATTAGTATCTCGACAATTCTCTAAGCGACATTAAGTGATTTTCAAGAGAAAAGAGAAAGATAAGAAAAGGGAATTTTCTCTGACTCATCCGAAGACAACCCCATCCGCCATTGGGAAGATTAGACCTTACAGGATGAGAATTCCTTGAATAAGGTTTACTTTATGTTTATTGATTGATTAATGGGGTTGCCTAGCGTCACAGACCCTAGGTGGCACCAGAGAGCCTTTTCTCCCTGATGACACTGGTGGTGGAGTGCTATTCAAATAAAAATGTGTAAGATGATTAACCATTTTAATTAAATTACGATGATTAAAATTTTTCTTAAAAAACACGGCGTTTATGCGAGTACATATTTGGGTAATATTTCCTAATAACTCGGATAAGAAGAAATTATGCTATTTTATGAGGAAGTTTTTACCAGAGATATTTTTATTACTTGTATTAGAAAGAAATGTCATTTACGCTTCAAGTCAAAATTAGCAATCCTTTAATACACCAGTATTAGATTATTAAGTGAATATTGAAAGGATCATTCAACCCGCTGTCATAGGGATACTAGGATGAATGAGGTCAGAAATTTCTCCCGGAGTTCTGGAGTCATTGCAAGTCTCGATGACATGATGACGTCATAGAGGCTTCAAGATTCCTCGAAAGAATGTCATTATTAGAATGTATATATTTAGTTGTTAAAATCCCTTTAAAACGCATTTACATTAAATTTTATGATAATATATGGAATGAAATAAATCTTGCATAGTAAGCATAACACATATAAACAGTTAGAGTTAATGAAATTATCATTAATATGACATAACATGATACTTTCTTTCAAAATAAAAGAAAAATTCCAGTCTTCTCCCTCCCTCATCAGTTTAAATTTTTGTTGACAGGAGAGACAGACTCTGAGACTACCAAGCCTTGATGCGCATACCTCTTTGGAGTCTTCACACTACTTGTTTACATTGCGTTTCGCACATGTGTGCGTCGAATTTAACTTATCATAGATTATCTCTGTTTGTGTCTTGCTTTCAATATTTCTATTTGAGCTTTATTTCAACATTTTTACTAATGTGACCAGTTGGAAAGGTAAAAAGAGGAAGGGGGAAGGGTTTGGTTGAGCACTCCCACAGTCGCTGCATCCGCTTATCCATGGACAGTTTTCCATAGTTCGTCGCCAGGATTACTTTTATCGTTGTCATACGATCTCCCTGTTGTTAGACGATCCCAAATGTGTCGCAGCTCCCAACTGAGCAACACAATCTACCTAAGAAAATTACTTTTCGCCAGGAGTGAACAGTAGCACCCCTTAAATTAATAAATATCCAACAGCAATGAACAGCCAGAATCTTATTACCTTAATGCTTCTCCTCCAACCATGAAAATCCCCAAGGAATGGGCACAATGGCCAAACTAGCAGACCTCGCGGGTAAGAAGTTGCGAAATCAATGGCGCAGAAACTTGTCTTGGCTTTTTTAGTTGTCTAGGACTTCAACAAGGCACAGAAGCTCGGCAACCTCAGAGTAGTTTAGCCTTCACTGAATGGTAGTTGTTGCAGGGATGGTCATTCATTACACGAAGAGTGAGCTTAATGATACTGACGTAGGCTCAACTTGCAGGATGGCTAAATTAGCAGATGGCATCAAAATTTAAGAAATGGTCTAAGGAAAGTAGGAGAGTGGTCAAAAAGATGGCAAATGTCTTTTAACCTGGATAAATGTAAATTGTTACAAATAGTAGTGTAGAACAAGAAGACGACCTTGGAGTCATTATTACCAAAGACTTTAAATCCACAAAATAATGCATATAAACTGAAAAGAAGCACAGAAACTAGTTGGCTACATAAACAGGCAGTTCAATTACAGAAACAAGGAAATGGTGCTGCAGGCTCTAAACATTAATAGTTAGACCATATCTTGACTATGCAGTACAGTTCGGTAACGAACACTAAGAAAGGACATAAATATACTAGAAGGTTACAATCACTATCTCTCTTCTTCTTCCAATCTCCTTATTGTCTCAAGATATTTCTCTCTCTCTCTCTCTCTCTCTCTCTAAAGAATAACGGGACAGAGTAATTGATGAACAGACCCTTAACACCTCCGTTGGCTCATTGAACTGGAAGTAGCTTTTTGCAAGAGAGTTTCTGCGACGCAGAATCATTGACTTTTAATCCTTCTTGCAATCCTCGTCTTACATTTGCAATGCAACGGCTGACTCGGGCAAGGATAAAAATTACAGGTGTTTCTTTTTCCTTATTCCACAGGTAAAGTGCGTATATGAGGCTACGAATGTTAATAAGAGAGAGAGAGAGAGAGAGAGAGAGAGAGAGAGAGAGAGAGAGAGAGAGAAATTATCTTTATAAAGAGCAATGAACAATTTCGAGACTGGGTGGAAATGAAATATATATATATATATTGTGGGCGGCCCAACGTGGGTTTGAGTGATACGCGACTGTCTTATAGTTTCCTTTATTACTATCGGTCACTGAAAAAATTAACAAACATAAATATTCACAGTGGTGACAATTTTGCCATTTTAGTTAAATGATAACTCCTAACACTAGGACAGGTAAATCCCTTACTCACATTAGAATCAATTTCTCAGTGATCACAATGGTTAAAATAACAATAATTGCACATAGAATCTTTAAGAAATATACCTAGGCATTACCATGCACTTCGAGGAACCAAAAATGTCATGAGCGATCTCTTAACAAAATAATACTCTTACTTACCAAATCGTTTGCTTTCCCACCGTAAGGACCGTTCGTCTTAATCCCCTCGTGGTCCACTGCCTACATTCCTGAAGGGGAACGGCATCGTAATTTGTGCACATGGACCCCTAACGACACTTGTTAAATGAGCCTATATTTCCATCATATTCACTTCTCTATTTAGGACACTTGTTAAACGAGCCTATATTTCCATCATATTCACTTCTCTATTTAGCTATCAACTGTTATTCATCAGCAACAACCTCTCTTAGCTCTTAGTTTATAGAATCTCAGTACACTGCAATGCTTACCTCCTAAATCGCTTAATTTCCTCAAGGCCATGCACATCCGTCTGCTTCTAGGTTTAAAAACACAAAGCGAGCTTCCCTCCCACGCACTTGACCAGGCGGCGGGAAACCGAGCCGATGGTTCCTTTTTCTTGCTCGTCATGAAGGGAGAGAGGAAATAGGGAAAGCGTCCAACAATCACCCTTAAGTGCCCACAAGGGAACTTGTTCACTCTTAAATAAATTTTTTTTCTCTTTTTTTTTTTATGGGACAACGAGTATACGCTTATGTCTTACACGAGTGGCCCGAAATTCAATTACCAAACTTTTCTTTACCACAAAAACAGCTGTTTTTTCATCGCGCAGCGGACATATTGTTAACAGTCGCGCAGAGATGCCCAAACTTTCCCGCGTCGACACCCGCCACCTTTGAAACCTCTTGACCGCAAGAGGGTTCAACACCTATTGCCTAGCATTGTCCACTAGGTCCTGCTCTTCCTCCAGAATTAAAACAAGTTTCGACAGTGGTCTATCATAATTCTTGCCCTCCCTTCTGACAGTCACCCGTCCTAACCAGTCATCTTTCCCTGCTTTAGTCTGTACTACTCGAGCCAGTGGCCAATGGCAGCGTGCTACACTTTCATTGACCATAAGGACTATGGCTCCCACCCTGACGTTTCGTCGTTCCTTGAACCACTTCTGTCGCTGTTGTAACCCCGATAGGTATTCGCGTTTCCAACGTGCCCAGAACTGCTCAGCCATGTGCTGCACTTGCTTCCATCTCTGCTTAGAGTAGCTACCTGTTGCAACATGGCACCCTGCGGGTGACTCTCCCATGTTTAAAAGCTTGTTTGGTGTGAGTGGAGCTGGGTCTCTACTGTCTGAGGTGACAATGGTAAGGGGGCCTACTATTAACTGTTGCTTCCACCTCACAAAAGAGTGTACAATCCCTCATTAAATCCAATTGCTGTGTCCCCAAGACTACATCCAGGACCCTCCTCACATTACTATCAATCGTTCCCATGCTCCTCCAAAATGTGAGGCGCCCGGGGATTGAAAACAAATTCCACCACACTGGAGCAACTCATTTCGAACCTTGCTTTCTCCCAAGACTCATAACTGGAGTCTAGAACCTTCCGTGATCCCACAAAATTAGTGCCGCAGTCGCATCTAATCGTCCTAACATGTCCACGACGAGCCCAAAAACCTTCTGAAGGCACTAATGAATGAATGAGTCTGATGTGAGATTTGACGCTACTTCAAGTGTATGGCCCTCATGTTCAAGCAGGTGAATATAACTCCCCAGTGCTTTATCTGCGCTCTGCCCCTTTCACGAAGAATGGTCCAAAAAGGTCCACCCCGGTGCGATAGAAGGGTGGTTTCCCTGACTCCACGCGATCAGGTGTAGATCGGCCATTTGCTGTTCAATTACCCTTCCATGTACCTGCGACACTTTATGCATTTCCCTAGCACGCGCCTCACCGCTGGCATTGCCCCCCCCTTAACCACCCAAAATTTCTCCCTCATTAGACCCAGAACATACATTATGCCCATATGGTTGGAACGCTCGTGATAATACTGGATAACTATGTCAGTCAAGTGGCCCTTATATGGCAGAATAATTGGATTCCTTTCGCTCGGGCGGGGCAATATTCGCCAGTGATAACCTCCCTCCAACGCACAATAGCCCATTTCTCAGGATTGGTTTCAATTTTCTAAGGAGCTTTTTGAAACCCTGATGGTGCTGCCCTTCTCAAGACTTGCTATTTCTACCTCATAAGTCATTCGCTGTGCTACCTGCACAACCACAGTCTCTGCCAAGCTCATACTTGTTGTAGACAAATGCATGTTTAGTTTCGCTAAGCTGCTGCCTATGTTTGCACATTAAATACCTGGTAAACAATATGACCCAACCTACGGCTCTGAGTAGCCGGATCCACTTTGAGTAGTAGTGGATGATTTTATGCCACCCTGTCTGCCTACAATCCAACCCAACCCTGAAGCTAATTGTTTGGCAGACTTGCGCCCTTTTGGGACCTATCTCACGCCTAACTTCTAGTCCTTCCACACCGTTGGACATGTGGGCTGGCTCTGCTGGCCAAAAACACTCCTCCTTCAGCAAAAAACCCGGCCCTGTCCTCCACCTTTCAGACTGCTTGGAGCGTGATGCATCGTCTGCCGGGTTCCATTCAGAGTTAACGTACCTCCACTCATTCTGATCACTTCCTTCCCTTATCATAGAGAGACTGTTCGCTATAAATGTTTGGTACCGAGCTTGATCATTCCGAATATAACGCAAGACCGTTGTTGAATCTGTCCAATAATAGACCTCGTCCACCTTGAAATCTATCATGGCCAGATTGTGGTTCCAAGTCTTACGGCTAGTACAGCTGCACTAAGCTCTAGGTGGGGTACTGAAACGTCCTTCAAGGCGCTACCCTTGCCTTTCCCATAATGAATCTACAGGATACATTTCCCCACCGATCTGTGACCGCAAGTATGCCACTACTCTAAAGCCATGATGCTCGCATCCGAGAACAGATGCAGCTGTATTAGGGTAGCTGATCCCACCAATAACCTTTAGGCATCTTGGCACACATTATCCTCTGGTCTGATTCAACTTGTTCACCCACACCCTGATGCGATCAGTGGTGTTGGAGTCCAATCCCCTGTCCCAGCCTATCTTCAATCTACACAAGTCCTGCACAATTATCCATCCCTCAATTAAAACTGGTGCAAATATGCCAAGGGGGTCGTAAATCGAGGCTATGGCTGACAACAAGCTGCGTTTAGTCCAATTGAACTGAACCAGATCTTGTCTGGACACCCAATTCATCAGTGGCCAAGTCCCACTGTACTCCCAATGCCTTTGTCTTATTTGGCCCTGATCCATCTATGAAACCCTGAAATGCCTTACCGTACCAACTCTTGGGATGGATGACAAAACCTCCACGCATGAGCTACTGAACTTAGTCAATGTAAATCCCCCTTTTTCGCAAAGCTCCTTAACCTCTAACAAATTACTAACAAGGCATCTTGACGATCCTCGGCTCTCAAACAGTCGTTTCTACATAGAAATTGTTAGCAACGGTGTCCCGTGCTCCTTGGAGAACCCATTCCCAAAGTCGCTTGCTGTCTGTTTCAGCACAAAATTCGCAATGCTGGGTGACGAACAGGCCCCAAACAGATGTACAGCCATTCTAAACTCAGTTGGCTCCTCATTAAAACTATTTTCCCACCAAAGAACCTGAGGTAGTCCCGCTGATGTTCTGGTACCCGTACCTGGTAAAACATTGTATTTATATCCCCTGAATAGGCAAACAGACCTCCCTAAACTTAACCAACACACCCAGCAAGAGTTCATCATTCGGGTTCCCTGCAATATTAGGTCATTCAACGACTGCCCTCCACCCTGCTCGCACAGTCAAATACAACACGGACCTTGTCTGGCTTGTCTGGATGTTGCACACCAAAATGAGGGATATACCATACATTTTCCTGGCTGGCCGAGGTCACTCGCTCAGCATATCCTTTCTGTAGCATCTCGGTCATGAAGGCACTGTATTGCTTAGCGTAGGTACCATCCTTCATTAGCTTCTTACGAAGACTGTGCATACGGAGCAATGCAATGTCTCTTGTTTCTGGCAAGGGTCCAAGATTGTCGCGCAGAGGCAGTGGCACCTCATAACCCCCCTCTACAGTTCCAACCCCTCTTTGAATTAGAGATCTAGCCATTTCTTATCTTCTGCAGACATTTCCCTTTTGGGAGATGCCATGTCCTGGAAGTCTCTATTATAATCTTTCACCAGCATGCGGTCCAACTCCAAACGCCTGCTAGTTACTTGGATCCTATTGATGTGCTCTTGACACCTCTTGTCCTTTGCCCCACAGACTGCCCAGCCCAATAATGTTCGTATGGCATGTGGCTCATGGAGGTGGTTGAGTTAATGACTTCCCTCGGCTCAAGTAAGTGAGGAACATTGTTCCCAATTAACAAACCCACTTCGGCATCCACATGGGATATCTATTTCTCGCAGATGTGGCCAGCGTTCCAGATCTCCGGCCCTGATCACATCACACTCATCGATGGTATGCGGGAGGTGCTCAACATGGGGGGAGTGTAATGCAATTCTTACCCTCATAGTCTAATACTGACAATCCTGAGACTAGGCTACATGCAATTTCCCCTGTTCCATTGATGTTCAACATTCACCTTTACGTCTTGCATCTCAGTGCAACCTAATGTCTTCATTAATGCCTCTGAACAAAAGCATGTAGAACTCCATTGTCCAAAAAGGCCCTCGTCACAACCTCCCTTCCTTCCCTTGACCTAACCCTTATGGGCACAACTGACATCCCTGTGCCAGCACTACCCCCCTTAACTGCTCTGAACATAGCAATTTTGTCATGCGTACCTTCCCCTGAACCACTAAGGCCCTATTTGCGCTCTCTGGTTCCACCACCAATTCTGCTTCCTGGTGTCGGTGCAACAGAGTTGGATGGTTTTTGTTACACACATTGCACCTTTTCCTGTACCTGCAATACTGGGACATATGACCATTTCTCAAACAACTAAAACAAAGCCTCAATTCCTTAATGGTGTTTAGTTTGTCCTCATGTCCCATTTTAGCTATTTGGTCGCATTCATCTATTATATGTGGTCCTTTACAGTGCCAACATGAAAGTGGAGCCTCCCCAATTTTGTTACATGAAACTTTCCTTGCACTCGTTAAACCCTGTGATTTGCTTGGTGCTGAACCCTCTCCTAACCCAGGGGTGGTCCCCTTTTTACCACTCTCAAACAGTGGCGTCCAAACAAGGGATTTTTTAAGACCCTAAGCCTCCCCTTCAATGAAACTAACTAAATCATCAAACTGTATGGTCTGCTTCTTCTCACTAATTATCTTGTCGGCACTCTACACCATCGGTCCCGCACACTAGATGGGAGGGAATGTGCTCAGGATCAACCTCATTGTTTTGGGTTCTGCAATTCGGCGACACCATAAGGGACGCACGAAATTGCATTTCTGCAGGTTTTTAGCATCACCGCATACTCATCAAAGTCCTCTGCATTATTTCTCCCCCATGTCCTTCCATTCGATTACCTTATCCACGTATGCGGTGGCTATTTGCTCAAGGTTGCCGTATCGCTCCTCCAGCAATTTTCTTGCCTGCCTATAGCCCTCTGAAGCATCTAAGTGGAGGCAAGCTGCCACTATCTCATTTGGCCTACCTGTTGTGATAATCCAGATACCTCAGCCTTTCCTTATCATTTGTCAGCTGGCTGCTAAATATGTCGTCGAATGAGCGGATGAACCTAAAGTACTTTGTATAATCTCCATCAAACTTAGCCATATCCTGCTTGGGCATCAAGCCTTTGAGGCTGCAGAGATTAATGTCTGCAAGATTTCCTTATTTACTTAAGTCCCCTTGGTTATTCCCACCTGAGCTAACTTCAGGCGCTACTGCACCTAAGCCCATGGGTTGTTCACTCCTGTCCATGTCAGGGTCTATGTGTTCCCTTATCCTAGTGACGGGAGCTATTTCTCTATTATTTTCGTCAAATTGTTGTAAAACCTTCTCTCTGCCACCACTCAGCTATCTCTGCCTCCAAACCTAAGCTTCTCCCTCCTCTGGTCTTAAGGCTTCTTCCTCTCGCTCTATGGCTTGCAGCTCTTCCAACTTTTTGTAATTTTGCTTCCAACATGGCTCTAGAAGCAGCTGCCAACACACGCCTACTCCCAGTAGAACTCACGCTTGACTGTTTAGAGCCCCCTGAAGCAACAGATTGCCTACCATAACTGATGCGCTATCCCCCACATTTAAATGTTCCTCCTCCTCTGGGATTGGCCCAATGTCCTCTCCTGCCTCTTGGTCCTGATTGATCTCACTGTTCTGCCTGACCTCGAGTTCCTTCAAAAATTCCTGAACACTCCTGCCCTCCTTCTCTAGACTCGCTCAGACGCTGATACAATGCAGATTTGTTTGTTCCCCCCCATTGGGAGGTTCTAGCTCTCAAACCCTCCCTCAATTGCACAAACTTTAAGGGTCTCCATTTTCCTGGATTCAGCTCTGGCCACTCCCTATGAACTAACGAAATTCCTAGTCGAACTGTAGCTGACCTAACCAAGGAGTTGCCAAAACCCGCACCACTCCGTGAAGACAACTACCAGTAACCTTACTCAGTTGCGACGTCACAAAGATCCTTCAAGTCTAGGGAGCAACCCTGAATGCAACAATGTCTTGTGTCCCAGCCTTATTTACTTAAGCCTTACTGCAAGCGGCAAACACTGTGGGAAATCATCCTACGAACTGAATTAATACACCATGAGGCTTAAACATGATGCACTGCTCTCCGACTCGAGCACGCTGCCCTCTAATTGCTATTAACCCTGTACGTGGTTCATCAGGGTCCCTAGCTGGGACACCACGATCCTACCAAAATTTCGTTACCAACCCACAAACACAATCTTGAGCCCTCAAATTTGCCAATCAGCCCTTGCCCTGTAAACTCACCCAGATGTAGTTTGCATGCCCAACAAAAATTACACCCCTCCCTGAAGAAATGGCACAAATCCGGGCACCATCACAACCTATAGCTATATATATATATAATTTTTTTTTTTTTTTTTTTTTTACAAAAGGTAAGATTGTAAGAACCCTAGTTAAATACACCCTACACACACACCACTGCCCAGCAATCAACAATTCCCACATTAAATGACCAATGTTTTCACGCATGGTTACCAATGTGCAAAGATTATCTGCTGAAATAATTTCTCCAAAACCAAAATTAATGCCAAACCTGAATAGTTTCTCCCAAACCAAACAAATTATTACCCAACTTGAATATCCATCCAAAAACAACATTAGTGCTCTACTTAACCAGTCCCTCTTACGACGCCAGTAGAATAAATTTGAGCAGCCATCAGAATCTTAAACTTAAGGTCTCCCCTCTTCCATAACTGTAAATATTAATGACGTACGCCAAATTCGTTAAGATTCGCTCATGAACATTTTAATCCCTTCGTTGCAGAACCACCATATCCTGATAAACTTGACTCATGTGACACCTTTAACAATCGCGCTCAAACTTTCGGCGGTACACAAACGTTAAACACGAACTCTTAGCATTCGTTGCGGAACCACCATGGCCCCTTGACAAATAATTGCATTGGTGACGGCACTACCACTAAATACGCCTAACAATGCCTTAAAGAAATGGATCTAACAATGGCTTCTTATTTGTGTAGACTTAGCCTAGCTTTCATCACACTCCTGGTCTTCTTTGGGCGCAGCGTGGTAGCGACGTATTTGAAACCAGCCTCATTTCCTCGTCTCTCCGCACAGCTTCGCCAGAGGGGTGGTAGCCGATTTGTGACTGTGGGTGGCGGCCCAACGTGGGTTTGAGTGATACGCGACTGTCTTATAGTTTTCCTTTATTACAATCGGTCACTGAAAAAATGAACAAACATAATATTCACAGTGGTGACAATTTTGCCATTTTAGTTAAATGATAACTCCCCTAACACTAGGACAGGTAAATCCCCTTACTCACATTAGAATCAATTTCTCAGTGATCACAATGGTTAAAATAACAATAATTGCACATAGAATCTTTAAGAAAATATACCTAGGCATTACCATGCACTTCGAGGAACAAAAATGTCATGAGCGATCTCTTAACAAAATAATACTCTTACTTACCAAATCGTTTGCTTTCCACCGTAAGGACCGTCCGTCTTAATCCCCTCGTGGTCACTGCCTACATTCCTGAAGGGAACGGCATCGTAATTTGTGCACATGACCCCTAACGACACTTGTTAAATGAGCCTATATTTCATCATATTCACTTCTCTATTTAGGACACTTGTTAAACGAGCCTATATTTCCATCATATTCAATTCTCTATTTAGCTATCAACTGTTATTCATCAGCAACAACCCTCTCTTAGCTCTTAGTTTATAGAATCTCAGTACACTGCAATGCTTACCTCCTAAATCGCTTAATTTCCTCAAGGCCATGCACATCCGTCTGCTTCTAGGTTTAAAAACACAAAGCGAGCTTCCCTCCCACGCACTTGACCAAGGCGGCGGGAAAAACCCGAGCCGATGGTTCCTTTTTCTTGCTCGTCATGAAGGGAGAGAGGAAATAGGGAAAGCGTCCAAAATCACCCTTAGTGCCCACAAAAGGGAACTTGTTCACTCGTAAAAATTTTTTTTTTTTTCTAATTTTTTTTTTTTCTCTTTTTTTTTTTTTTTTTGTTTTTTTTTTTTTTTTTTTTTAATGGGACAAGAGTATACGCTTATGTCTTACATCGAGTGGCCCGAAATTCAATTACCAACTTTCCTTTACACACAGCTGTTTTCATCGCGCAGCGGACATATTGTTAACAGTCGCGCAGAGATGCCCAAACTTCCCGCTTCGACAAATATATATATATACATATATATATATATATAATATATATATATATATATATATATATATATATATATATATATATATATATAGAAGACAGACAGAGAGAGAAAAGAAGGAGAAGAAGAAAAATGAGAAATCCAGCAGCCACTCATTAAGACAAACTCAGGCTCCACCAGCCCAACGTCATTTACCTCCGTTTCCCCGACAACTTCTGTTTCATTGACGCCCCAAATAGATTTCGATTCAATTCTGTTAACTCACCAACCATTACTCAAGAAGCAATGTTGCACACGGTCCACTGAAAACGTGAAATGTTGGCGTCAATGAGAACACCAATGTGGGAAAATTAATGTCGATTTACGATGCTGTGAAGATTCAGCGGCAATAGGTTACAACGCCAGATCACCTATCATGGAAATAAACGGATTGAGCAGATTACCGTTGTAGCAAGATCAAGAGTTGATGAGTCTGGTGGCGTCAGGAGGAAAGAGGAGAGGAAGACCTAGAAAGGGTTCGATAGGTGGGCGGGAGAGGTTGGAGAGAGTGAGGGAATAATCCAATAAGTGCGAAGTGACTCCAAATTACAGGTGAATGGTCACTACATTAAAAGCCTGAGATAAAATAAGAAAATGAGTGCATCAGGGGATTAGCAAAACTCATAAATGTCAACGAAAGCTGAGGTTAATATGGTTTAGGCACCTGATGAGCAGTGGAGACGATGAACGTCATGTCGCAAGAGAGATCATCAAAATGGAAGTGTTAGGGACACAAAGACAGGAATGCCTAAGAGATTAGGATGTGACGGAGTTGAAGAAGACGGGAGACAAACGAAGAAATGAAAGAAAGACAGGAGATAGAAACAGCTTGAGTGATTAAAATTTGTTACACAGATTAAGTATTAAGATGAAAAGTAGTCTGGAACCATTGCTTGGCGGGGGACGTCAGAAACCTGTCCTCTCGGAACCCCAAACCGAGAAGTAGTCTTCTTTAGGCGATTCCTAAGAAGGGTGTTTTAACAACCACACGGGGTCTTCCTCTTATAACGATTCTTGGGACACTAGATGTCATGGAGTCTGAAATCGGTTCCATAACAAATGGAAGGCTAGAGGTTATTTACTTTGGACAATCTAGGAGTCAGAGTGAGCAACATCCTTTGGATGACTAAGGAATATTTGTTTTATGTTTTGAAAGACTGTATATTTTTATGTAACATTTATGACAATTTCAGCAACTCTTTAACTCTTTATGTGTGTTATGCTAGATATACCAGATTTCTTTCAGACCACATATTATAAAATGTAAAATCATTTTAAAGGATTTTGAAGAACTAAAAATATCTATACCGATAATCACATCCTTTCGAGGAATCTTGAAGCCTCTATGACGTCATCATGTTGCCAAAGAGACTTGCAAAGACTACGAAACCCCGGTTGAAATTTCTCACCTCATTCATCCTAAAATCCCTATGACAGTGGGTGATTGATCTTTTAATATTCACTAAAAATCAATTAGTGGTGTATCAAAAGGAATGTCATGTTTGATTTGAAGCATAATAACATTTCTTTCTTATACAAGTGATGAAAATATCACTGGTAAGCAGTTTCTCAAAAATTAGTATAATATCCTCTTATCCGAGTTATTAAGAAATATTACCCAAATAAGTGCTTGCATAAACGCCGTGTTTTTTAAGAATATTTTCAATCATCGTAATTCATTTAGGATGGTTAATTATATTACACAATATACCAGTGACATCAGGGAGCAAAGGCTCTCTGGTGCCGCATGGGTTTGTGTTGAACCTTTGGACTAATACAAATAGTAGTTCTCGATTTGCATTTATTATCCCAGTCAGGGGCGTCATTTTAAGGGGGGTAGGGGTTGGGGGGGCGGCAACTGTCCCCCTAAGACTCAACTTGCCCCCCCAAGTTTCAACTTGCCCACCTCACGCCCCAATAAGTAACAACAGCTGATTTTGCATTATTCCTACCAAAATTCAAATGTGTCAACACATAAAGTTATATCTATCTATCTATCTATTAGCTAGCAGTGAGGATGAGATATATAAACAGTAGTGGGAGTCAATAGATTTTGTTGAAATACCTTTTGTGTCAATGACAGGGCTTAGGCCTACACGTCAAATTCTTATATTTTGAGTCAATTATAGGGCTTAGGCCTACACGTCAAAATCTTATATTTAGAGACAATTATAGGGCTTAGGCCTACACGTCAAAGTCTTATATTTTGAGACAATTATAGGGCTTAGGCCTACACGTCAAATTCTTATATTTTGAAGGCAATTATGGGCCTTAGGCCCTACACGTCAGTCTTATTATTTTGAGACAATTATAGGGCTTAGGCCTACACGTCAAATTCTTATATTTTGAGGCAATTATAGGGCTTAGCCTACGTAAAATTTCTTATATTTAGGAGACCATTATTTTAGGCTTAGGCCTACACGTCAAAGTCTTATTTATTTTGAGACAATTATAGGGCTTAGGCCTACACGTCAAGTTCTTATTGAGACAATATGCTTAGGCTACAACGTCAAATTCTTAGGGGATTTGAGGCAATGACGGGGGATAGGCCTACACATCAAATTCTTATATTTTGAGGCAATGTCAAGGCATAGATCTACACATAAAATTCTTATATCCTGAGAAAATGACGGGGTATGGGCCTACACGTCAATTTCTTATTGCAAATGGTTTTCTATCCGTATCTGTTGGAAATAGGGTACCTTGTTACTAATATAGTAGTTTCAAGTTGAAATTTTCAACTCCACGATATATAATGTATATGCATAAAGTGGAATGTACACTTATCAGCAAAAAGCCATACACATACATGCGTTGGCGGGCGGCCAAATCTTAGGACTGTCTCAGCCTTACACCACCTATCCAAACTGCTTGCAATGAACTATACTGAAAAATATTTTACTAAGGCAAAGGGATAAATTTTTTTTTATTGCTGTGACGAGTATATAAGGCTGCTGTAGCGTTTCTATGAGAAATGAAGGCTATGGTAGGAAGGCATCATAAGATACCTAACAAATTAGAAAAATGTATGACAGCTGAAGTTAGTATGAGATGATCCAAACCCAGTCTGCGACTGCGAGTAGCCCATGAATCATTTTGATTTTTGGGGGGGTTTTGGGGCACTCTCTCTCTCTCTCTCTCTCTCTCTCCTCTATCTCTCTCGTCTCTCTCTCTCTCTATCTAGCTATCTCTCTCTCTCTTTATTGTTAGGAGAATATTCTAGCGCAGACAATATTCATAAAGATCTGGATTACTTTTAATTAAAGCATTACTAAATTTCAGTTAACAAGAGTAGGCAGATAATTCTTTGCGCCGATATTTTATGAATAGGTCTATGTTTATTCTGCAATTTTCGAAGACACTACAAGCACTATAGCAGCAGCAACAAAAACAAGAATAAACACAAAAACCAAAATAAAGCAGTTGAACATAAGATAGGCCTATAATTCAAACCGACAAAAAGGCATACGCCCTTATAGGTCTACGTCAATTTTTATGATCCTGTTATCTCGAAAGGAGATACTATGCACACAGCAATAAATCGTAGTAATATCACTTACAATTCTATGAAATCAAGCAAAATATCACAGCAACTCTCCAACACAACACAACAAACGTGGCCGTGGCGGCAATAACATCGTTCTTAATTCTTCATTACTCAGGTCAGAGTGGAGGTTTGACCTTTGTATTGGCAAAGAAGTTAATTTCAAACTACCCTGGCTGTGTTGATAAGCGCAAAGCATAATTGTGGACTTTGCAGTAGAAATTTTGTAACAGTCGTTCAGAAAAGCATCAATATAATTTTGATAACCGAAAGTTGCCAACAAGTTGCCAATTCGGTGGTAGTTGCCAACCACAAAATTCCGTTGCCAACCTCCTCAGAAAGTTTCCAACTTTCAGGATTTTGGCACCAAAGTTGCCAACTTGGCAACCCTGTATAAAGTAAACCTTATTCCAGCGATTCTCATCTTGTAAGATCTACCCTTCCCAATTAATGGGGTTTGTCCTCGGGTGGGTCACCAGAAAATTACTTTTCCTCATCTTTCTCTTTTCTCTTGAAAATCACTTAATGTAGCTACTCAATTGTTGGGAGACTAATCAAATGCTCTTATGTATATGTATATATATATATATATATATATATATATATATATATATATATATATATATATAATATATATATATATATATATATACACACACACACACACACACACACACACACACACATATATATATATATATATATATATATATATATATATATATATATATATATATATATATAGACAGATAGATAGATAGATAGATTTATATATATATATATATATACATATATATATATATATATATATATATATATATATATATATATACATATATATATATATATATATATATATATATATATATATATATATATATATATATATAGATATATATATATATATAGATGTTACATGTGATGTTAAGATGAAAAGATTTTGGAGATACATAGAGAGCCTGGAAGAAGATGAGAGAGATAAATTAATATCTGATCCAGGAAAATTGCTTTCATCTATAATCAAATCCAAGTGGACTCTTTTCTTTCTTTGGGTAAAAAAAAAAACCTGTGGGTCTTTCTTATTGTAGTTACCATCTCTCCGTGTTTTTACTATTTTTTTTTCAGCCATCTTTTTCTGTCTCTCTCCCTCTGGATTTTCAGATAACTCTTATAGAAGTCCCGGATGCTCTTTGATAGTAATATATATATATATATATATATATATATATATATATATATATATATATATATATATATATATATTGTATATATATATATATATATATATATATATATATATATATATCGAGCTACAATGTCCTTTAATATCTAATTCGCTCTACCTCAGAATTAATATATTTTCATATATGCTTAACCGAAGGGGAATTTTTTCTCGATAATAGATTTTGCCTGGACCAGGGCGCGAACCTATGGATCCTTTCAAACCCAGGAACGTCAGTGAAGCTTTACCTACTACACCACCGCGAGAGCTAAAGTTCATGTCGCCTCTCACCCTCATATACCTTTCGCGCGCAGGTAATTAGTTTGGTTTGGAGACAACATCAACCCACCTCGACTCCGGTAGTGTTTGTAGTGCTTTTGATAGCACGTAGCCAATCTATAAGTCATATCACATTTCCGTGATTCATATACATATATCGAGCTACAATGTCCTTTAATATCTAATTCGCTCTACCTCAGAATTAATATATTTCATATATGCTTAACCGAAGGGGAATTTTTTCTCGTAATAGATTTGCCTGGACCAGGGCGCAAACCTATGGATCCCTTTCAAACCCAGAACGTCAGTGAAGCTTTACCTACTACACCCACCGCGAGAGGCTAAAGTTCATGTCGCCTCTCACCCTCATATACCTTTCCGCGCGCAGGTAATTAGTTGGTTTGGAGACAACATCAACCCTCCTCGACTCCGGTAGTGTTTGTAGTGCTTTTGACAGCACATAGCCAATCTATAAGTCATATCACATTTCAGTGATTCATCTACTATATCGAGCTACAATGTCCTTTAATATCTAATTCACTCTACCTCAGAATTAATATATTTTCATATATGCTTAACCGAAGGGGAAGTTTTTTCTCGATAATAGATTTTGCCTGGACCAGGGCGGGCGAACCTATGGATCCTTTCAAACCCAGAAACGTCCAGTGAAGCTTTACCTACTACACCACCGCGAGAGGCTAAAAGTTCATGTCGGTAGGTAGAGCGAATTAGATATTAAAGGGACATTGTAGCTCGATATATGTATAATGAATCACGGAAATGTGATATGACTTATAGATTGGCTACGTGCTGTCAAAAGCACTACAAACACTACCGGAGTCGAGGTGGTTGATGTTGTCTCCAACCAACTAATTACCTGCGCACGAAAGTATATGAGGGTGAGAGGCGACATGAACTTTAGCCCTCTCGCGGTGGTGTAGTAGGTAAAGCTTCACTGACGTTCCTGGGTTTGAAAGGATCCATAGGTTCGCGCCCTGTGGCCAGGCAAATCTATTATCGAAAAAAATTCCCCTTCGGTTAAGCATATATGAAAATATATTAATTCTGAGGTAGAGCGAATTAGATATTAAAGGACATTGTAGCTCGATATATGATATGAATCACGGAAATGTGATATGACTTATAGATTGGCTACGTGCTGTCAAAAGCACTACAAACACTACCGGAGTCGAGTGGGTTGATGTTGTCTCCAAACCAAACTAATTACCTGCGCGCGAAAGGTATATGAGGGTGGGGGAGAGGCGACATGAACTTTTTAGCCCTCTCGCGGTGGTGTAGTAGGTAAAGCTTCACTGACGTTTCCTGGGTTTGAAAGGATCCATAGGTTCGCGCCTGGTCCAGGCAAATCTATTATCGAGAAAAAAATTCCCCTTCGGTTAAGCATATATGAAAATATATTAATTCTGAGGTAGAGCGAATTAGATATTAAAGGACATTGTAGCTCGATATATGTATATGAATCACGGAAATGTGTGATATGATTTTATATATATATATCTATATATATATATATATATATATATATATATATATATATATATATATATATATATATATATATACTATCAAAGAGCATCCGTGACTTCTATAAGAGTTATCTGAAAATCCGGAGGGAGAGAGACAGAGAAAAATGGCTGAAAAAAATTGGTAAAAACACGGAGAGATGGTAACTACTAAAAGGTCTCCAGGCTTGTAGCTGTTAGAGGAGTTGTCTCTCGTTGTCATTTCGTTGTCTCTTAGTGTGTGTTTTTTCAATATTTGCACTATCCTTTGCGTTGCAACAATCACGTATGTCCTGCATGGCTGTTGCCACTGTTGCTATGCAATTCTCATCAAATTCGCTTGTTTCTGGAAGATTTTGTCTTTCATATTTTACGTCTACTGGGAGCACGGGCTCACGATTATAGAGCAGAAAGAATAGAGAGCATCCAGTAGATCTTTGAACTGCGGTCCTGTGAGCAAACAGCTCTACACTGAGGCAAGAAACTATTTGTTGTCCTTTTCTTCGAGTATTTTTAGTAGTTTTTCTTTTATCGTATGTTTTATTCCACATACAATAATGACGGGGGAGTCAAATTGGACGGGAATTCAAATTACATGTGACCCAGGGACAGAATGCTAAACAATGCTCGCATAAGGCGAATAAGTTGACGACCATGGGAAATAGACTAGACAGATATAGAACCCATTTTCGAAATAGATATACTGGCACGTAAAGGAAGCTTGGCTAGCCAAGCCTTACGGCAGTCTTTGACAAATGACTGCAAAGCATGAAACACAGAGTATCTATCTGTCTATCTTTCTGTCTGTCTATCTATGTATCTGTCTGTCTCAAAGTGTGAACTCACTATAAATGTACAATATAACTGGTAAAGAAACGAAGCCGGATGCAAGGCTTGTGTCAGTTTCAGCAAACGGACTTACAGTATTAACAACTACCGTTCACTTTTATATTCAAATGCTACATGCAGAATATAATCGCATTTTCCTTTTAGGATTTTTTTTTCAAGGTTATGCACGTTTTTATTGACACTATACAAGTTTTACAAAGAAATCTGGTCATCTACTTTCTTCAAGATGTCTAGTTATCGATGTCTTTTGGCACTGATAGGGACAACATACATCTAAAGAAAAACCAATGCTACAAACATTTTGTCAATGAGTTCTTAATTTGACATGGTAATGTCAAATCTATAAGGAATGATTTGAAAGTTATATAAATTTGAAGCCGTGACGAAATTCACGGTAAATAAGCATTTAGTCATGTCGGATAATTCGGTTAAAAACCAGTTTCCTACTTTCGTAGAGTGACAAAAAAGAGTTAGATGGAAATCGCCGCTTAAATGTTCACTTTAGGCCTCAGGCCCTTCAGAGCTTTTCACAGCGTTTTTTCAATGACTGCGTCTATTCACATCTCTGAAGACAGTAAATGTTTATTCATATCTCTGAAGACAGTAAACTAAGGTCATAAAAAGCGTCCAGACAAAGAAATGCAGGAAATATATGAATTCCCATAAATAGCTACAAAACTTTCCAATAGTGAATGGTTTGAAATGACATTTATTTTTGAGAAAAAGAATTCGTTCGCACTTTTTTTTTTTTTTCACGTTGCAACCCGGAAGTTAAATAAATGGGCTGAACTTCAACAAAACTCGCGGCACAAATGGTTTTTGGCTCTGAATGAAACTGCAAAAACGCCAAAAAGAGTCTCCTAAAAGATTATTGCAAATTCGCTCGTTTTGCACCTAAACTATTTCCTGAACTACATCTGTCATTGTGTCTTTCTGTTAATGATAGAATGTAAGTTGTAACAATATTGCCGATGTAGAATTTATTAGTGTGATATGTCTGTCTGTGTTTACATTTGTATGAAATACCTCTGTCTCTAATGGATTTTTGCCGTAACTAACTTCATTTCGTTCACAAAAATGTATAAACTTGTAGCTTTAATGTGACGTTTCTCTAACTCAATTCATTTAAAATCAATTCAACATAAACTCAGTGTATCAAACTGACAGTTGATATGAGGAAATAAATATTTGTGGCCAATTTGCCTTCATTTTTACGATTGATAATTTTGCGTGTACAGTCTACTTATAAAATGCAAATGCCTCATAGATTAGATTTATTCCGCAAACTGCGGATGTTTACGAAGATAGTTTCACGTCGTTTTGCATGAAATGAGATAACAGAGTAATTGCCTGACTATACACATCACGTTCTAGTATTCGTTACAAGAAAGCACATATGATGCATAAAAGTTTTTGGGTAATTGAGCAAATTAAATAATAATACTAATATAATAATAATAATAATATAATAATAATAATAATATAATATAATAATAATAATAATAATAATAATAACACAACAATAATAATAATAATATCTGAAAACCAGTGAAGACGAGTGGCTAAAGAGTGCATGGGAAGAAGGACTAATAAAGTAGACGAAGACCCAGAAATATACAGAGACAGGAGAATGACAGACAGAACATAGGACTGGCACAACAAACAATGCACGGACAATACATGAGACAGACTAAAGAACTAGCCAGCGATGACACATGGCAATGGCTACAGAGGGGAGAGCTAAAGAAGGAAACTGAAGGAATGATACAGCGGCACAAGATCAGGCCCCTAAGACCAGATATGTTTTCAAAGAACGGAATAGACGGAAATAACATCTCTCCCATATGTAGGAAGTGCAATACGAAAAAATGAAACCCATAAACCACATAGCAAGCGAATGCCCGGCACTTGCACAGAACCAGTCACAAAAAGAGGCATGATTCAGTGGCAAAGCCCTCCACTGGAGCCTGTGCAAGAATCATCAGCTACCTTGCAGTAATAAGTGGTACGAGCACCAACCTGAGGGAAGTGATAGAAAACGATAAGGCAAAGATCCTCGGGACTATGGTAATCAGAAACGGATAGGGTGATTACTGCAAACAGACCAGAACGTGACGTTGATTGACAAAGTCAAGAAGAAAGTATCACTCACTGATGTCGCAATACCATGGGACACCAGAGTTGAAGAGAAAAAGAGGAGAAAATGGATAAGTATCAAGATCTGAAAATAGAACAAGAAGGATATGGGATATGCCAGTAGAAATCGTACCCATAATCATAGAGCACTAGGCACGATCCCAAGATCCCTGAAAAGGATCTAGAAAAACTAGAGGCTGAAGTAGCTCTAGGACTCATGCAGAAGAGTGTGATCTGGAAACGGCACACAGTAAGAAAAGTGATGGACTCCTAAGGAGGCAGGATGCAACCTGGAACCCCACACTATAAATACCACTCAGTCGAATTGGAGGACTGTGATAGAGCAAAATTATTATTATTATTATTATTATTATTATTATTATTATTATTATTATTATTATTATTATTATCATTATTATTATTATTATTATTATTATTTATTATTATTATTATTATTATTATTATTTTTTTATTTATTTATTTATTTTTATTTATTTTATTTTATTTATTTAATTATTTATTTATTTTTCTGGGGTCTGTCAATAACATCCTAATCGACTGAATGGTACTTAAAGTGTGGGTGTTCGGGTTGCATCCTGCCTCCTTAGAAGTCCATAGATTTTCTCACTAATGTGTCTGTTGTTTCTAATGGCACGCTCTTCTGCATGAGTCCTGGAGCTACTTCGGCATCTAGTTTTTCCAAGTTCCCCTCTCAGGTACATTGGGATCGTGCCTGGTGTTTCCATGATTATGGGTACAATTTATTATTTTTATTACCATAATAATAATTATTATTTTTTATTATTATTATCATCATCATTGGTGATAATATTGTTCTTACATTATAGCTTCCATTTTCTATTAGTAGTTACCTTAGTTATCGCTTACAGAAATTCAGTGATGCTCACTGAATAGGACTTACATGCGTATTATGTCCCACTGCCTATCAAACAAGATTTTTTCAGACATCGACTCGTTTGATTTGGGGCAGCGCAAATGAAAAATCTCTATTTTCGAACAAAATCTTATCTCTCAATTTCGAGATATGAGAGAGAGAGAGAGAGAGAGAGAGAGAGAGAGAGAGAGAGAGGAGAGTGGAAATAAAAATTTGTGTTTACCGCCCACTCGAACCTTAATTTATTTAATTAATATTAAAAGATACCCGTTGTTGTTCATTGCCTAAAATATCTGTTTTACGTCATTCGCAAAATATAAAGTCTGAACATAGTCCAAATCCACCAAAATCTTCGATACGTGTAACTCGTCCTGATTTGTCGGCTTTGCAAAGATACCAGATATCTTCTTTTTGCTGTAGTTCCTTGCAACAATGATGGGTTATAATATTTTCTAGCAAGTGGCAGTTAAATTGTGAGTGATCATTTTTTCTACGGAATCTCTCGGTATTTTTCTTGCATTATGCTACTTCCTATTGTTTGTCGTGCTGTTTTCTTTTCCTTGTGACCCGTATTGGGATCATCTGTCCATAATGGTCCAGATCTGGGTAGATGTATCGTTTCCTATATCATTCCCTCCAATGAAGAGAAAGGCTGCCTGAGCGCCCCTTCCTCGGTCAAAAACCAACCAATGGCCACGTAGCAGTGTTTAATTCAAAAGAAAAGCGCTAATTACTGCTGATAAAAATGACCATACAATGATATGTGAAATACTTGTTATTGTGTGTTTTATTACGTTTAAGCTTCTCAGCCGATAGACTGAATTAAGCAATTTAACTTGGCCACTATATGGCAGGATGTTTTGCATAAAATCCACTAGAGTAAAAATAAATTTTGTCTCAATTTAATTTTTTCATGTACATTAACATTCAAACATGGCACATGGAAGAATGATTAGCAATGTACTTACTTTTGGGTGGAAGAAAAAGTTTCCTGGTATGATATGCTCAGTAATTTTGTGTTGGAAGCTTAATCTCTAATTGAATTGTTGCCAGCTCCATTAATATTTATGCATATAAAAGAAAACAGTTAGTTTCAATGGTTTTATAATATCATCTATACATGTGAAGCATGTGAAAACACGTCATATCAGTTTACCTGAAGGTGACAAAGGTTAAGCACATACTCATATGGCACTGAATTACAAGTGGTTGAAAAGGGTTTCTTCTGTGGAATGTCTCATAAAGATGTGTGAATACAGTTTATAGCTTCTTGGATAAGAATTCAACCTCATTGTGGTTCGTAACTTATTCTCTCACTTTAATTCTAGTTATGATTTTATTCATAGGTATCCTTGATAAACGGTGATATTATCATGTCATTACACTGGCGTGTGAGAAAGCTTTCTGTGAAATTGTGACGCTGGCGGTTAGTTATATTAGCATTCA
>NC_061110.1:33073716-33076216 GCF_015104395.2 Macrobrachium nipponense | reverse complement strand
TAACCCACTATATACCCTTGAACTTACACAATTTTCCTATTTCACGTGTCCCCAGTCTCCCTGACATTCACAAGTGAAACCTTTTGGTAGCTCAAGCTCAAAACCTTTCACTTATTGAAAGAATAATCACTACTTCTCTTCCCATACCTGCACATGATACACCTAGATTTCAGTGAAAATAGTTGCACAGTTGTCCGGCGATAGTGAGTTGAGAGATCAAATCAATATAATAATATCCATAGAGTTACAGGCAACGAAACTTATCTATAGTCTTTTCCCATAACAATTTTGGGAGAACAGCTATTTCTTCTTTCTGTTTAACTGTCATTCTCCTTTTCTCATTCAATCAAACCAAATGGTTTCTTTCAGAGATCAGCGAGGACAAAGGATCAAACACGCAGAGAAAAATCTTCACGTTTATGCAAGCAAAAGATAATTATTCATGATTTCAAACAAGATTATAATAACGCGTGAAATAAATTCATATGCGATCCCCAAGCAGGAAATTTACTGATGTGCGTTTTTTGCTCGAATAGTTGCCCTAATTACTAAATGTAAGTTGAAGGCAAAACATTTATGTATCACTGTTGGCGGTTGGAACTTTATTGAAAGTTAGATACAACGTAGTTGTTTCAGATGGTCAATATCGATAAACATTAAATACAATCAATCCTTAACTTTGAGAGTTATTATACATACTGCAGATGAGGCTCCATGCCTGAAAAGTGGGTTGTGAAATGCATTTACCTTACACTAAGCCTCATACTTACATTGATTTAATTGCCTTTATTATAGAAATGGTTTTATCATATTTGACATTGACAGCGATAGTAAATATTAATAAAACAAGTAATGAACGCTGGCACACACACACACAAAGATTGTTTTATGTCTTTTGACATATTTCAGCAGTTTCGATTATTTGAAAGGTATCATTATCTGCATGATATATCATACTTGATCAAAAGACTGTCAAAACAATTTTTCATCCATTTATAACGTCCGCTTGTTTGTATAAGAAAACAGTTTTTTTTTCCAGCCAAAATTGGAGGATTTGCGACTGGAGACTGTGATGAGAGAGATGGTTGATTTAAGCAATGGCATTAGAAAGTTCACGAACTAGAGAAGGAAGAGACCGGGTAATTTTATGCTGAAATAGAATTGAAGAAGCGAGAGAACAGAAAACTCGAGAAATCGTTGCCTTGAATATTAACGAGAAATTCCAAAATTAATTTTCTTAGTTATTTTATAAGTAAAATAATTGCACAGAGTTGTTCTTTTGTTCCCTATAGGTTAAGAAAATAATCGGAACTAGAATAAAGGTCACCAGAAACTTTCAAAATGATGGAAGGAAAAATGAAGGCGGTGATCAAAGGTTCAAGTTCATGGGTTTCCAACAGTTTGAATAACACTGAAGACCAGAGTTCAGCTGAGTGCTAGATAGATAAATATTATGACAGAATAACTTTGACAGGACACCGCAAAACACAGTGGAGAGTACTATGACTATTCTTTGATAATAACGCTCCGTAGAGAAAATAAAGATCCATAAAAAAGTAAAATGCGGTAATTACTCAGATTGATGTATATTTTTCTAATGGAATAACATGCAGTTCTTACGGAGAGAATTACTTAAAATATATCCTATAAATTTTGGCTTTAATTACAGTCAGTAGATATTGACTTTCAAAAACAGAATTTATTTTTTGTTACACCGGACGGAATTTAAAATTTTTTTGGGCTTTCACAAAGCAGTGGGTATTTCTTGAAAAACTTATTATTATGTAAATTAAATTCATATTTTTGGGTGAAGGAATAAATCTCGAGAAGGAATGAGTAGAGTACCAACCCAAACTTTGAAGTACCTCTGCTGTTTCAAAATATAATCAGAATTCAATTAATAATATTATTTGATCCAGAAATAGATCTTAAGACTTTACAAGTGACAAAAGGCCGATTGAAATATCACAAATACTGAATAAATAAGATACTCCTAAAAATTATTATCTAACTTTGATTAGAGCCCAAGATAATTCTAGCTACAGAATGTTTAGAAAACCTCCATTGTTGCTATTGGAAAATTGCATATTTTTTTGGCCTTATTGAAAAATGGTTAATTAGTTTCCGTTAAACAGTAAACCCGTAAATAATCTCTACACCAGAATGTTAGACATTTACATAGAACATAAATGTCGACATAAACAATGGATTTCTGAGATGTTTTACTGTTCATCACCATTGAGTAATGAAATAATGACTTATTTATTTATCAGTACAGATAAAATTTCAATATTTACAATTTCTAATAAAACAGGAAACGGTGACCTAATTTTCAGTGCTTAAATAATCTTTTTACACATAATGCAGAATAGTTATTCCTGTACATTTTCTTGTTCTAACCACACCGATCATAAGTCCAGTACTATACTCAAAAGTGATATCCTGGAATATTGTCTAAACAGATTTAGTAGCATCACTGCGAGGTAAACATCTGAGAAAT
>NC_061110.1:33056216-33068716 GCF_015104395.2 Macrobrachium nipponense | reverse complement strand
AGAGGTGGCAAATCATTCATTTTAAAGACATATTATTAGAAACTCTGAACAAGAGGAAGTAGCAGACCAAAAAAAAATTTATGATAAAATAGAAATGAACAAATTACAGAACATAACACCCACGAAATTATTGCCTTGAATGCTAAGAAGAAACTCCAAAAATTAATCTTCTTGTGCGCAAAATCTGAGCATTCCGTTATTCTGCTCTTACTGTTATAATAAAAAGAAAATAGTCGGAACTGAAGGAAAGAGACTAGAAATATTACTGGACACCAAACAAAAAGCGTAAGGTACTACTATCGAAGTCTTTCTAAAGATGAAGGGGAAAATGAAGAGAGTGACTTAAAAAGTACAGGTACTTTTTTTTTTGTATAGCTGAATGGCACTAAAGAGTAGCGGAGAGTACCTATGACTCTATGCTGAAAGAATGATACTTTAAGAGAAAAGGCTACATCAACTAATCAGAGCTATGTATATTTATCTAATGGATAAAACTCAACTTGTTACAGACATAATTAGTCAAAACATATCAAATCATTTCGCTGCTTTTATTACAATTAGTCAATATCATTTTTTAAACTCAAGTGCTGATTTTCAAAGAGGATGAAATTTGCTTTCCCAAGTAATGAACAATTCTGTAAAAAAATATTTTATAGGGCGTAAATTAAGTGTTTAGGGAAGAAGGAGTTGATCTGAAGGAAGATTTAATATAAATAGGAGGCCAACTAAGATTTCTGAGAAAGTAAGTGGCATTGGTCTACGAAGATCGGTACAAGACAAACAAAATAACCCAAGTACCACTAATCTTCTAAAATATGTTAAGAACTAAGTGGATGTTACGGACTCTTAGATATCTCAGAGACAATGTTACGGTGTCGAAATATCCTGAAAAGGGTCGACACAATGTTACGGCCTCTGAGGGAGGTCCGCTTCAGGTTCGATATGAAATAAATAAAAAAATTATCAACACAAACAGTTGAAACTGGGGATATGAATATAGAAAGAAACACTAACACAACAAAGGTTTATTTACAAGCTTACTAACAAAGGTAAATGCAGAATGGTATCTCCTATTTACATAATAGATAGAATCTTACACTGCATGAACTGGGGGCGGGGGAACAGTGCGGCAATTCAAATACTTGCTACTCGATTTGGCGGTTCGACGCGCTGGCTTCATAAATGTAGATCGGCGATTGCGGACGTCCTCTTGACTCCGTATTGCAGAAGCTAATCTTCTTGTAAGGCAGGAATTCCCCAACACCTGTAACAGGACCTTATCTTCTCTGAAGTCTGCTCGATGTCCGAGATAACACGGCAGACCACACCTGAAGACGACTAGACCAATATCCACCAACTCTTCTTTTGATTGATCCTTCGTCGGTTCCTTTTTTCTCGTAGTCTCACGGAAGATCTCTGCTGCAGCTGATCTCTCACTGATAAACTGACTGGTGAATCTATCTTTTACGATCTCTCTCTTCTACGATCACTGCTCTCCAAAGGTTCGTTCGTCGTATTTATACAGCACTCTGGGGGCGGGTAGCCTACGGCGAACGTCCACCGACTGCCATTTTTTACATGCAGTGTAAAAAATGGCAGTTGCATTTGCACGACTTGGCCACAAAAAGAAAACAATATCAAAAATTAAAGAATTAACATCATATACGATAATAAGGTATCAAAGGAATAAATGATGAAGAAAATGATACATGGAACACATTTCCCTCAAACTTTCTCATTAGCACTTCATATCACATAAATATACTTCCGAACACATAAGTTTACATATAACACAAACTGTATACATAAGGTATTAATTATGCATGCCTCAAACGATTATAATATTTTCGAAAAAAAAAGTACAAAAAGGTATTCGTCAGTCTGGCTGGATGTATCTGATGACGTTTTCACAAGGGGCGGGGTTAGATTTCAGATCTCCCATGAACGCTTAATTTTTATAATTTTTGCGTGCGTAGATAATATTTCTGTGCGCGATTATGGGTTTGAAATAATTGTAATTGTAATGTGTCCATATACCAATTGAAAGGGCATTCTTTGTACTTTTACATGGTATGTAGCAAAACGTAATAAGATGAAAAATTATGTAAGAAAAATTTGGTAAAATATTTACATAAAATTTAAAATTTTGGTCCTGTCTTTGACCTAGAATTCCTCGATAATTCAGAGAACACCTATCAATTTTATTTATGCATTATATAGTAAATTTTATCAGCTTTCTAATCCATTTTTCAGTTTCTTTCTATCATCATCCCTTAGTCAGCTAGGCTAACGAAACGTGTTTAATGTATGTAGGTTGACGGATGACGTAATTGCATTTTTGTTTTTGTGCGTAGATAATTTTTTTCTGTGCGCGCTTATGGATTTGAAAGTAATCGTAATTGTAATGTGCTAAATATCATTTGAAAGAGCATTCTTTGTACTTTAACGTAGCATACGGCAACATGCAATTAAAGGAAAATTTATATATAAAAAAAAAAACGCCATCGCAAAAATAGTTATATGAAAATGTTATCGTAAGTATAGTTTCATAAAGATATGGTCCTTTTGTAACTGATGACGTTTCACAAGGGGCGGGGATAGGTATTAGTACCGCCTTGTGAGCAGACCCTGTTATTTTGACTCTGATCTAGACGAGGTATTGCATCAGAAATCGCGGCGTTTCTCACGTAACGGACGAGATCCACAACACTCCTGCCGATTCTGGAACAACCCACGAACATAGGCGCCTGCCAACAGTTGCGCAAAAACCTCCTTGCTGCCGAACTTCTCGAAAATGCGGTTCTCCTTTCCTTTATCTTTTCTTTGCTATGAAGCAATTACCATCACACGACCCCCACCCCCCCAAAAGAGAAAAAAAAAATGAAATCAAATGATTTTTATTTTTTTCTAAAGAGAAGCAAGAATTAAACAGCGGGGAAACAATTCTGCATAAAGCTTCAATGCAATCAAACACTCACGCTTCTCCACTCACACTCACTCGTGCGATAACAGAAAACGGTTATTAGGCTACTTATGCTGAGAAAAATCTCTAGAGGCTACTGCTATAACATTATCCTTCTCTCTTACTATTTCCGTTTTCTGAACTCTGATTACAACTTATAAATACTAAAACACCTCTTGTGTTTTTTCTCAAAACTAATCTCACTCAGTACACTGTTACACGGGCGGAGCCATGGCACGGGGCGTAGTTTATAATTCTGAAACAAATTTACATTCATGGCCTTTGCTCTACTCTTACCCACCCCATTAATTCTATAAGGTATATTTCCCCTCTTATCTAAAATTGAAAAAGGTCCGTCGAAATTATGAGATAAAGAGGAACCTTCTTTCTGGACTAGTACTAAAACTTTATCTCTTTCACACAAACTTTTCCTTTTGCTCGAAGATAGGGTTTTCCTTCAGTTTCCCTTTACTTCCGTTCGGGTTTTCTTTCGCTAATTGCCAAGCGCTTCTTCTCTCCTCCGTAAGCTGCCAAACATCTCTTAGATTGTTTTTTATAATAATCAAGATTAGTTATGCAATCATCTCTACCCTTACTTCTAGACAAAGTTCCAAACATATTTATAATTACATTATCAAAAGATAAGCCTACTGAAGGAATATTACACAACTGAACTCTAGGAATTACTTGAATTGGTTTCCCGGCAATTTGATATTCATGACAGTTTAAAGCAAACCTCTCAAAACACACATCATTCTTCATCTTAGGCCAAAAGTACGCCCTACTAATCACTTGAAAGTCATTTACTCCCAAATGTCCTTGCTCATCATGTGTTAACTTCAAAACTAATTCATGAAGCTTCCTAGAAACTACAAATTGTTCTGTGACTTCCTCTTTACTACCTGACTCCGGACGAACATAACGACACAAAACTTCGTCCTTTAAACAAAAAGTTTCCTTACACACATCATCGAGATCATCATCCAGCTCATACTCAAAAATTCGGGTTAGTATCTCATCCTCTCTCTGCAACTTGACTAGCTCATCCTTATCCAAAACGTTAGAGCCTAATTCATCACCGTAAGTAGTACTAGCCACGCTCATGCTAAGATCACCTCTGCTACTTCTATCACACTCGTTCGAATCCACGAACTCACTTTCGTTCGAATCCACGAACTTACACTTGTTCGAATCCACGAACTTACACTCGTTCGAATCCACGAACTTACTCACGTTCGAATCCACGAACTTATTATCACCGTAGTCCTACGTCTGTATCTAAACCCGACCTAGTTTACTACCATTTCAGGCACGAATATTCCTCACAACAGGATTCACTTTCTTGGATAAAGCTAAGTCATTACCGACAATAATGTCAACGCCTTCGACGGGCAAACTGTCCACAACTGCAAGTTTTACTTCTCCTGACACTACCTGACTTTCTTTCTAAATTCAACTTCATCAAAGGACAAAGAAAAACAACAAGTGTTAGGAAATCCACCTAACATGACTTTCTCTTCCATATTGATTTCTGCCCTGTTCGGCACACACTCACTCCCCTCAGGGATACAGCGGGCCCCCTGTGTCTCGAAGCAAGACCTCTTCTCTCGAATCTACTCCTCCAAGAGAGGAACTACGCCTTCCGACAGAAATTCGCCAAAAACTTTCCTAGTTTCTCTCATCACACTCATCCTTACTTGACGAAAGGTTAACTAGCGATACTGGTTTCTTACCGTCCTTCCTTTCTGCTGCACAATTTCTCGCTAAATGCCCTTTCCCATTACATCGGAAACAAGTTAATTCTGAGCCACTATATGCCATTCTACTCTTACAAACCTTAGACGTATGACCAGGTTTTCCGCATGTATAACAGGAATAGTCACTTCTACTCGCATTGCTATTACTAGGACTGAAACCTTTACTGCTTTGTACTCTACCAGACGAAGGATCATTTCGTTTCTTACTAACACTCAAATTATGAGTTAGACTATATTCGTCAGCTAGCCTAGTTGCTCCTGCAAAAGACACTTCTCGCCTATCCTCTATATAAAGTTTAATCTCAGGGATACATTATCTTTGAAGTTTTTCTAACAACGCTAAGTTCTTCAAACTATCAAAATCCTCAACTTTAGCAGAAGTTAACCAATCAAAAACAGCCTATCTAACTTCTTACCGTATTCTACATACGTAATATTTCATCCTTTCTCAAATTTCTAAATTCTTACTGTATGCCTCTGGTACTAGCCTATACGCGCTAAGAATGGTTTCTTTCAAGATATCGTAATTATCACATTCCTCCTTTGACATGCAACTATACACAGTAAGTGCCCTACCACTCAAAACTGACTGCAAATATAAAGTCCACGTTTCTTTAGGAGAACCTACTCGTTCCATTAACTTCTCAAAACACATGAAATATGTCATAACATCTTCCTCATCAAACTTTGGTACTAACTTTAGCACTGCACTCATACGAGTCATACCTAATGTATCAGCTTCGTTTTCGTTCTCGCCTGACCGACTGTTACGAGTACTTTCCCTTAACCGAGCAATTTCCAACTCATGCATACGCTCTTTCTCTCTTTCTTGTTACTGCATTTCTCTCTCAGCTGCCCTTTCCTCTCTCTCAGCTGCTCTTTCATCTCTCTCACTACCCTTTCTTTCTTTCCTTTCAACATACTCACGGAGATCATTCCCCTCTAGACCTAGTAGCTTACCTGACTCGACAAACTCTTTCACCATCTCACTCATTCTGATTCTTTCTAAATGTAGATCGGCGATTGCGGACGTCCTCTTGACTCCGTATGCAGAAGCTAATCTTCTTGTAAGCAGGAATTCCCCAACACCTGTAACAGGACCTTTTCTTCTCTGAAGTCGCTCGACGTCGAGATAACACGGTAGACCACACCTGAAGACGACTAGACCAATATCCGACCAACTCTTCATTTGATTGATCCTTCGTCGGGTTCCTTTTTTCTCGTATCTCACGGAAGATCTCTGCTGCAGCTGAATCTCTCACTGATAATCTGACTGGTGATCTCCCTTTTTACGATCTCTCTCTTCTACGATCACTGCTCTCCAAAGTTCGTTCGTCGTATTTATACAGCACTCTGGGGGCGGAGCCTACGGCGAACGTCACCGACTCCAGGGATTTCTAGAACTTCTGAGATGAATCTAGACGAGGTATTGCATCAGAAATCGCGGCGTTTCTCACGTAACGACGAGATCCACAACACTCCTGCCGATTCTGGAACAACCACGAACATAGGCGCCTCCAACAGTGGCGCGAAACCTCCTTGCTGCCGAACTTCTCGAAAATGCGTTCTCCTTTCTTTCTTTATCTTTCTTTGCTATGAATCAATTACCATCACAGTGGAACCAATTATCAGTAGTACTGTATTGACCTCTGATACTGAAATTGGCCACAAGAATGTAAAAGTGGTAAAGGGTTAAATAACATATTAACATATACAGGTAAACAAATTGCTCTTGAAGGAAAAGTTTAATGGGTTTTTGTTAGAAGCTAAAATAAATATAACACAAGAACATCATTTAAGTTCCTTTATTGCTGTTAGAAATTACAAACAACAGACATGTTTACATAATAATCGATTCCTAAAATGTTTACTGCTCATCAGCACTGAGTAATAAACTGTTCACTTGATATTTCTTAACTACAGATAAAGCTTCAATATTTACAATTTATAAATAAAACAGGAGACAGTGACCTAACCTTACGTACTTAACATTTTTACATAAAATATAATGAAAATCTATATCAGTACAATTTCTTGTTCTAACTACACCAATCATAAAGTTCTGTGTTACATTACATAAGTGATAAACTGGAATTTAACATCAATAAAGACTTGATTATCATATTTTCCATGCACATTCAGTAGAAACACTGTTAAGTAAAATCTTGGGAAATTACGGTAATTTTGTTAAAAAGAGTATTCTTTTCCTTTCGTCTAATTCTTACTTTTAAAAGCAAAGTAATCCAGAACTCATCCTGATAGAGGTGAGCTTCTTCATTGAGAGAACTTGAACATCTCATCATAGTGAAACGTCCCAGTGAGGGAAGTCTAAGACTGGGTGCTGTTGTTACCGAGTGGGTTTTTCAGAACCCGTGAGCTCGCACAACAATGAAGAAGTATGTTGATATGGTGCTCAGAATCTGCGGAAACTATAACACGTGATTAACTTCACCGTACCCTAATTCTTTCAAATTATTCACATGAGGTTATAATGGTGTCAGACAGATAAGCTTGATTATTTAGAATTATCTATTTTTTTCAAATAAATGATTTTCCATTAGCATCATTTCTGTCCTCTTATGCTTTAATGTAAAACCTTTAGTGATAACTATCACACAAACTTTAATAATTTGAAATTTATCGCTGGTTCTGACTCCAGATCTTCGAATTCTCTTTGTTCATTTTACCTTTTGATACATTTGGTAAATTTCTACATGACAACTCTCTTAACTCCGTAAGGAAATTTGATTTTCCGATATATTCGATTTCGTTTGAATTCGATGTCACAATTCAAAATGGTGATCTAGGAAATGACATGTCTGTGATAGGAAAGGCTTTTTTCTGAAGGTCGGTAGCCTAAAACTCATATCTACAAAAGCACAGTATCATAATCTGTTAAACTTAGACCAGCCATACACCGGCTATCTTATTATCTCTTCTGTTTATATTTTAGAAGGGTAATTATGGAACGATAATTTTGGTAAAATTCAAGTACAGACAACTAAAAAGAATTAAGTGAGCAACAGAATCACAGCTTACTCCGATTACTTACAGGTATAAACGCATCGCCCACTCAGAGTGAACAGGTTGAATGGTTGCAAATTCTAAGGGCGACTCCAGTAAGGCGATCAAGTGATGAACCTGCGATAAGAGGAAGAGGAGGGATTTCAGTTATGAGTCATAGATTACTCATGGCACATTATATCACACACACGCACACCCATGGAATATATATATATATATATATATATATATACATATATATATATATATATATATATATATATATAATGGGTGCAATGTGTGAGCTTCTGTAGAGGGTGGTTGAAAGGTTGGCTTTTCCGAAATGGTGTATAAGCACGTTTTGAGACTGCTAGGTCTTGTAGAGAATAGAGGATGATAAATTGGTGAAACCTCTGAATATTCGGAGGTGTCTGTCTGTGATGACTTGAATTAAACCAAGATTAATACCGCCATGTCTAATGTACTATTTGACCAGATTAGTCACATTTCATTCAAGGATTTGAAGAATATTCCTTGAAAAATAAAATAGAGAATTTTATTTGCAAGTAATCCACACTGAAAAGTAAAAGATGATCTTTTTGGAAAATCTGAGACATAAGAGGAACTTACTTGTAAACGCCGCTCTTCTTTCCTCAGGACCTTCTCCAGTCGGCGGAGTTTTGCCGCCCACGACTTCTTCTGCGGAAAGATTTTGTGACCTGAACTCTGGGAGTATTTTCTCGTCAGTATTTAATTCCCTGATTTTTATTTCCGTCAGCAAACTAATCACATTGAATCTCAGCATACATTTGTTCACAATGGAATAACTATTTTGAAAGTCCTCAATCACACAGCATTTAATATACTACATATACTCAGATGAGCTTATATATATATATATATATATATATATATATATATATATATATATATATATATATATATATATATATATGTATATATAATAAATAAATATATATATTATATTATATATATATATATATATATATATATATATTATATATATATATATATATATATATATATATATATATATATATATACAGGTCCTTGCACGGTTTGAACGTCGTGTTGTGCCAATATTAAAATCATTTACCAAATTAGCGGCAATTTTAATCTACACGATACTATATAGCATATAGTGATCAACTTATTATTTAACAGAGTTTAGCACAGTAAATAATAACAAAATAATCACTTATTTTCACACACACACACACATATATAGTATATATATACATATATATATATATATATATATATATATATATATATATATATATATATATATATATATATATAGTACTATATATATATATATATATATATATATATATATACATATATATATATATTATATATATATATATATATATATATATATATATATGCATGTATATATATATATATATTATATATATATATATATATATATATATATATATATATATATATATATATATATATATATATATAATATATAAAGTGCATGTATGTTTACTACAGGAGGGTTGTGACTTCCGAATATAGTGACAGTTCTTGCTCATTTTGTAGGCTTGAATTTTGAGTCTTTTTTCTAACCCTCACAGAATATTAATTCTCTAATCCTGTCTATCGTTTCTTAATGTAGTTATTAGATTCTATCATGTCAATCATGAACTGTGCAAATATATGCGCTATAATCGCTTATTCGGTACAATTCTAAGTTGATAGTGCTTTAATGTTCTGTAAGTACACTTACCTTTAATAACAGGCAGTCAGGTGAGCATAAAACTGAGATGGCTAATAAATGGTAAAAGATAAAGTTGCAATAATATATACGCCCCCATACTTGCTCACAAATGTTCCATAAATGAAGCCAAGTAAGCGCATTGTATTAGAGCAGAGTGTTAAAATAAGAGGTAACGCTTCAAACTGTATCAGTTTATTCATAATTTCATCAGTTCTGATCAACAGCAAACAGAGATTCTCAAATTTCATTTTGTTCTTTTGGTCATCAGTAGAGGCAGCATATCCAGACTCAATAACATGAATATCTCCCATAAATCGCAAGTGGTCATGTTCAGGCACTGATGGTTCATCCTTTACTCTGGGCCCTGATTTTCGTTTCTTGTAAAGACCATTATGTGAAGACTGCGTCTCTTGGTATCCCAGTATAGCTTTGGCCTCATTACTCGTCACATCACGATGTATCCACTCTTCGTACAGATGGTTTATTTCTTGGTCAATTTTCAGAGACAGTGTCTTTGAGACAGAATAGATTAGGCCAAATGTTGAAAAGCAAGTTAACATGATGTTCTGAGCATAGACAAGTGTAAAACAAATGTTCATACACTTATATCTCCGATCACTGACAACAAATGCACTTTCTAAAATAAAAGACTCCATTGCGAGAAAAGCAGCAAAAGCGCTTCCCAGTATCATGAAAAGAGTCAAGAACTGATTAAAATGTCTGTCTTTCTTTCCATCAATTTCTAGTACCATAAATTTCGCCACTGTGGCCAAAGTTTTTCTTCGTTCACCAGAATAAGATACTTGCAAAGCAATGTACATATGAAATAACATATATAGCAATAAAAATGAGGCGATCTTCCACGTATTTTTGACAGGGAATAGCACACACGGTGAACGCAACGGAACCTGAGAAAGTAGCAATCAGCAAAAAAAGAGACCAGACATTTGCTAAGGAACTCTTTACAAAGACAACCTTGTCTGTCCCTCCAGTTGACGTTCCTTGATTATCTTTGATCTTATTTGCTTTGTTCCACTTCTGCCCTAAAGGAGTCAGACGATATGGGAATCCTCCTACTATCTTCAGCAAGCACAGGATCATGATGAAGGGATGAGGAAATCTTTTCAACATTTTGATGAGCCTTGAAAATACTTCGTCCTTCTCAGGTCAGGGGCTACAAGAAGAAATTTCAGACACGAGCAAACGAATGCTTTCTGGTGTTGGTCGGAGAGCATAATGAACGATAACTGCAGTCTCTCCTTTCTCCACACCCTTGTAAATAAACAAAATGATAATTTGTCACACCCAAATCATCCTGTCAGGGAGTTTAATGGAGTATAAAATGCATGTGTTATTTTGGGTTTTGGGAAATATAAAGCTAATGTGCTTTTATGTGTTTTATGGAGGACAACATGCATGGGTTGGGTTAATATGTATGTCCTTTTTCTACGGCATTGTAAGTGAATGTCACCAGACATTACAGTTACAGGTTCTTTAGATGCACCCCATTTAAGTTAACTGTAAAACAGGAATCTTATATCTATCATGGGGCACGCCCTCAAAGACAACGTCAACCAGTTGGGTCGAATACCTCTTAACGAAATTACGTTTAGGTAAGTAAATGGCGACGATGAAATTATAAAACTATTTCTTTTTTAAACTTCGTCATCACGCTATTGAAGATATTCCTGTTGTCATCTAGTCCTTACGCCTTCTTCTCATTTGCACGACTCACCCAATAGATCTATGATTATTCGCACCATCGGTTTATGAGGCAGAGCATTTTCCAAGGCCAATGGGTCACACAAAAACTTATAAATGTCTTTACCTCTATATGTATATGTAAAATGTTTAATTGTCCAATTGCTTCATATTCCCCTTTCAAAAACTTAGGAAAATCTCCAAAATGGCAGAATTACGGCTTCCAAAATTTGTAAAGCTGATGAAATCAGAATTGATGCTGTGTGTCATGCAGCAATGTTTGTATCTTAGGGGAAATCTGAGAGAAAGGGATCTCCTCAAACTGGGAACTTACAGAAAGGCCTAATGACACACACACAGAAATACACACACACACACACACACACACACACATATGTATATATATATATATATATATATATATATATATATATATATATATATATATATATATATATATATATATATAATATATATATATATATCTACCTTTGCACTTGAAAATCTTTTTACCACAAGACTATTTATGTCGTTCAGGGTTTACTTTGCAGAATTAAATGCGATTCTTTGCGATATATTTCAGTTGCATCTGGCCCTAAGGCTAAGGGTAGGCTCCACTTTGGGGGTGCCGATCGTAAAAAATATTTGCCAAAAATACACTAATCAAGACAGGCTAATGAAATTATCAGGCATTATTAGCACTATAATAACGCATATCTCTGTGAGTTTTATCATCCTACAGGGAAAATTAATGATTTATTAAAAAAAAATGTGAAAAAATGCAAAAAATTCCGGGCCCCTCGTACTGAAGGTTATTTGGTGATTGGTGAGAAAACTACAGTCTTGAATAGAATTCGGTGTGACAGAATGTTGGTATATCCACCTGGAACATGCACAAAAAAAATTATCAAAATAGAACAGTAAATAAGCACGTACCAACAAAAAAAAGAGCAACAACTTCAGGTAAGTTCAGCGAAAGCCCGCCCCGGCGAAATAGCAGGCTATAGCTAGGAAGAAATATTCAGGAAAAATTCAAATCTCGATTTAGGGACAAAACCTTTTGAGAGTTTGTAGTTTAATATGTCCACTTGATAGCCTAAAACATCTAAAAATTATATTATTTAGGACAATCAAAGAAAAAACCACCACCCCCACCCTTTTTTTTTTTTTTTTTTTTTTTTTTTTTTTTTTTTTTTTTTTTTTTTTTTTTTGGAGGTGGGTTTTCTTTGATTGTCCTAAATAATATAATTTTAGATGTTTTAGGCTATCAAGTGACATAATAAACTACAAACTCTCAAAAGGTTTTGTCCCTAAATCGAGATTT
>NC_061110.1:33029585-33055716 GCF_015104395.2 Macrobrachium nipponense | reverse complement strand
TATTTTGATATGGTTCCTTCATGTGGAAGGCATGGATGAGACGTTGGTGAAAGGAGCGTATACCTCACAAGTGCTGGGGGAAGGAGAGGGGGGGGGGGAGTGGAAAGAAAGATCGAAAAACGTTTCGACAGATATCATGGAAGGGAATTGATAAACAGAAAATCCAAGAAAGCTGAAAGATAACAGTGGGTGGAGCATAGGTGGTCTGGTAGCCCTTTGTCACCGATGAGCCTTCTGTGTAGGTGTAGGTACTTGAAGCAGCTAATGTTGTGGAATGATTCCGCAAAGGTTAAACTGAAAATGGGGGAGTGACAATTATTCTTTTTTTTTCTTAGACACATCCCCGTTAAGGGGAACAGGTTAGGGAACTCGCTCATTCTAGTAACCAATGGTTCCGGCGCTCTTACTGTTATTGCTCAGCTTCAGAACGACTGCATTATAGAGACGCACTAGACGTTCATTATAGAGTCGCACTAGACGTTCATTATTGAGACGTACTTGACGTTCATTATAGAGACGCACAAGACGTTCTAGGACACTGGTATTTCTATCTTCAGGAAGTGACGGCATTGCTTGATCCACCATAGTTACTCCTAAAGACCGTTTTATCTGTTTGCAAACAACTTCGTCCGACTCTTTGTTTTTACTTTGTCAGCATTTTTACCACTCCTGGTCAGAATTGGAAAGGGAATCGTGGAGAATCCGGGAAGCTCTCCTTGTAGTTTTACAGATACATAAAGGTAAAGTAGTTTTCTCCATTTTAGAACTCACGTTGCCGTGAGTGTGGTTTTTCGTGATAAATGATATGATTATTAACATATTGAATTAAATAGGAAAATGGAAGACATTTCAATATAAACGTCGACTTTAATGTATGTAAGATCATGGCCTTATAAAATGAGTAAAATATCTTACCCTTACAACTTCTGAGCAGATAGGAGGGAGGCATCTGTATTTTGTAAAAATTCCTTCTGAAGAACAAGGAGTCTGTTTGGGAGTTTTAACTCAAATGTCACTAAAGAATTTAGTGAAACAAGAAGAGTTTGAAGAAATCGATGTCCCAGTAAACGATGCGCAGAAAGTGAGGAAAGAAATTATGAGTTTTTTAAGACTACAAGCAGTTGAATTAAATAAGAGCCCAGGACACAAATAGCTCTTAAACTGATTTGTGTAAGGAGAAATATATTTGAGGAGATGAAAACACATATGGATTAGACGAGTATCTTCGGTATTTCTAAACTTTGAAGGAAGTTCGATTACTTGATCCAAAAGTGGAATGGCTTAATTAAAGAAATAGTAGAAATGTCGAAATTACAAAGTCTAAATGTGACCCACAAATGACAAGTAAAAATTACGCCAAAATTTCTTCGGCGCAATCAAAAATAGATTAGATCTATCTTTCGGTAATCTCGGTATATGTTGTATGGGCCACGGCCCATGAGACTCTTAGCCGGCCGTGGGGGCTCGAGTTGTTGAGTTGCCAGGAGCACGATTATGGCTAATTTTAACCTTACATAAAGATTTTAAAAAACTATTGAAGCTGGAGGGCTATAATTTGGTACGTTTGATGATTGGAGGGTGGCTGGTGAACGTGCCAATTTGAAGCCCTCTAGCCTCAGTATTTTTTTAAGATCCGAGAGCTGACAGAAATAAGTGCGGACAGAAAAAGTGCCGACTGAATAATTGCGGACAGAAAAATGCAGACGAACAAAGCCATATCAGTAGTTTTTTTTTACCGAAAACTACAAGTTCATGAAAGAAACCGTAATTCAAAATAATCAGAGAACTACTGCATTATCATTGGGAGCGTAATTGTGCAGTTTCCTAAAGTACTTGCAAGAAATATTTACATTAGGAAAGTAATATAATGAAGCACATAAGAGGACCAAGGAGAAATTTAAGCAGTTAACCACTTAAGGACATTACAGATATAGATAACATTGTGACATAACTATATCATTAGTTTGACTGAACTTACATAAGATTTACATTACAATCGATATGTGTTTGTTGTGAAGTGTAGACGCTGATGGTGTAGGATCGAGATGGTAAGCTGTTAAGAGTTATTAGGCTCTTTATTAAATAATGAGAGAGAGGAAACTTACCATGCAACTGCAATACATCGTCTGCAATAAGCCGTGTCAATTCATCGCACTCTTGATGAAACCACAACAGACAACCGAAGGCCAACCATTTACAATAAACAAGGCTACAAAATCTCGTTTTCCTGCGCCTTTACTACAGTTCCATTTAGGATGCAACTCTTGCATAGCAGGAACACATTTTAATCTAGTCTCAAACAAAAGGCAGAGATGATTCGTCCCTTCACTAATGGCTGGTCTCAGTCGAGGTATCGAACTCCTACTCTTTAGCCGTTCAGCAAATGGCTTCTCTCTTTCTCCGAAGCGATTGGCTGCTCCCTCTCCTGCAGGGGAATGGCTGCTAATTGTCAGGTCATCCAAATGTTTTCTCTGTTTCCTTCAGCTTTCTCTCTCTCTCTCTCTCTCTCTCTCTCTCTCTCTCTCTCTCTCTTACCAACGGCTTATTTAACTACTGGAGATACCTTTTACAGTTCATCACTGGTTTCTAAAGCATTCCATAGGCAGTACCAGGTGAGCAAAGTTGATTCACCATATATATATATATAATATATATATATATATATATATATATATATATATATATATATATATATATATATATATATATATAAGCGAATTCCACAGGAAAATGATAGTCAGAAATCCAAGCGCTTTCGTCTTTACTCAGACATTGTCAGGAGTTAATGAAGTACAATTGTAGGGAAAGGTCTCTGGTACAACACAAGATCAATAATACCAGATGGTTAATTGTCAAAAGGGTAAAAATTAAAAGAGATAATCCAGGATTATCGGATATCACACGGTCACAAACCTAAACAGATTGACCCTAACCGAAATTACAAAGTTTCTTTACAGTCCAAAACATGTAAAAACTGAATATATTAATTTTGTTGCTTATATTTATCTACAACTTTTTTCATTATGAAAGCATCAAGTTTAAATAAACCAAGACTTAAATTTAGAACATTTCTATTATTTGACTTTATGAAACAAGATTCAATGATATTCCTTTTAACTGTGTCATTACATGGGATTAAGGCTCTTGCTTGACTCCAGTTAATAGGATGGTCTAAATCTCTCATATGTACGAATAATGTATTCGATATTTGCCCAGTTCTCACAGAATACTGATGCTGTTTGAGACGTTGTGAAAGAGATCGAATGCATTATTCGTACATATGATAGATTTAGACCATCCTATTAACTGGAGTCAAGCAAGAGCCTTAATCCCATGTAATGACACAGTTAAAAGGAATATCATTGAATCTTGTTTCATAAAGTCAAATAATAGAAATGTTCTAAATTTAAGTCTTGATTTATTTAAACTTGATGCTTTCATAATGAAAAAAGTTGTAGATAAATATAAGCAACAAAATTAATATATTCAGTTTTTACATGTTTTGGACTGTAAAGAAACTTTGTAATTTCGGTTAGGGTCAATCTGTTTAGGTTTGTGACCGTGTGATATCCGATAATCCTGGATTATCTCTTTTAATTTTTACCCTTTTGACAATTAACCATCTGGTATTCTTGATCTTGTGTTGTACCTGAGACCTTTCTCTCCAATTGTACCTCATTAACTCCTTGACAATGTCTGAGTAAAGACGAAAGCGCTTGGATTTCTGACTATCATTTTCCTGTGGAATTCGCTTATTTATGAAGTCACGTACATCTACTGTGATTTTTAAGCTAATATATAATATATATATATATATATATAATATATATATACATATATATATATTATATATATATATATCTATATATATATATATATATATTTATATATATATTAATATATATATATATATATATATGTATGTATGTATGTATGTATGTATGCATGTGTGTGTGTGTGTTTGTGTAAATGTAAATGTACCTGTCTGAGCGGATCAGAGAGAGAGAGAGAGAGAGAGAGAGAGGTCTGAACAAAATCTTTTTTTTTGTGCCGTGAATATATGTAAATGCTTTTGATCATATACTTTGTGTCCATAATCCAACCTTCAGTTTATTAATGTTTTGGTATCCCCAATCCCTTGTAAAAAGAAGTTTTGATTCAGTGACCTCTCCCAAGTGCTGATATGGACCTTTGTCACGAAGGTCGCCTTTCATTAACGAACGAGATCTCATCTTCAAAACCTGACAACGTCTCTGTCGCTTCCCCTCTCTTCATAAAATGTGTAAGTTGTCAATAAAATATTTTATGCGCGATGTTCCCTCATAAATGTATTTTTTCCCTTGCTACAATTCAGGTACCGTAATTGTTCAAAGCTAAGTAAGAATTTCGATGAGTCACCCGAATGCCATTCCTACATATTCTTTGATAGAAGGAAATAATTACGACGATAAAAGGAAAGAAATTCTTGCTTCAAAGAGATGCTTAGCTACTTCTTTCTTGCATGAAGTGGATTGTGTTAATGCAAGTATCCAATATATCTCACACACTTTCAATATTACGCACATGAGGGAAAAACCTTGCAAGTTAAAATGAACTTTATGATTGCCAATGGGCAATGGTTTTACGACCATTAAGAGTTGTAGAGTCACAGAAAAGAAATCTCGTAAGGCAGGTTAAAGCAATATAAGGTTAGGGATTTCATTAAATATATTCTTCTTTGTCGCCATTTTCATATCTCAATTTTATCTCATTGCAATCAATCAAATCTACCGCTTCATCACTCTCACCACGATACCGATCAAGGACGTCGTAATCAAAGTGTAAGATCTTTCTCATTTCTTCTTAGTGCAATGGATGGTTAGGATACCTTCCGGGATGATTTTCAAAAGTTCAGAGATAAGAATAGTCCAGTTAGTCTCATTATCACTTTTACGATGACACCAATCTGTAGTGACCATGTAACAACGTAGTCAGGAATCCGTTAATCTGTTTCACTACATATTTTAAATGATGGTTCAGGCAAAATCATACAACCTCAGGATTTCTTTTATCCTAAATATGATTGCCATTTCACTTCATCTTCATTGCACTAACAAATTTTAAACGTATATAATTATGATTATTATAACTCTTATTACAGATGTAGCGCACAGAACGTAAATTCTTTATTACACGACGACGGGATAATTAGTCTTAGAATTATTTCCATTATAATTTCCAGTACCATTGACTTATCTTCGTCCACATAGATCTACTGCCTTACAGAGCTGGTGAATGAAGAAGAGCGCTACCATTTCCTCAGACACGAGGGAGACCAACAATGTCTGGAAATTCAAAAGTAGCGATGAGAAGCTCAACACACAATCCCCATCCGGTACATGTGCTTGCAGGAGATGACGTAAACTTAGGTCCGTTTCCATTAAAGCGATATACGTATCCAAAATGTATGATAGGTCTTTAAGTGGAAAGCATAGAGCGGCTGTAAGGTACATTATGCGTACATATACATATACATACATACATACATTTTACACACACACACACACACACACACACACACACACACACACACACACACACACACATATATATATATATATATATATATATATATATATATATATATATATATATATATATATATATATATATATATATATATATATATATACATATATATATATAGATTATATATATAATCCTCTTTTCCATTATTCACAATAACGCCTATTGTACAGCCATGGAGCGAGTAGAATGGGATGCATTTCCGACAAGTTCTCCCCAAAATGGGTGTCTGTGGTAAAGAAATGGTCTTTTAGAAAGAGCATTTAGGAAACAACCCATTCATTCTGGACATAAATAACCATTGTTCCAAGGGGATTCACTCGTACTCTATCAGAGTGCGGAGGGTTTAAGCAAAAGGTAAACAATGCTGCAGTTAAAAGTTGAGATAGTTTGGTAACGTTTATTTCAGGATTTATTTTTTATAGTCCTATTGTTGACTTCCGAGGTAATTGCTCCCAAGTTATTTCTGCCTTATTCTGTTATCACAGTTGTTCATTCAATTTATTCAACACAGTGGTTTCCTTTTCGTATATTTTTCTCCTTATTAAGAGCCTTTTGTCATATACCAAAATATATTGCAAAGCGGAAGTAGAAACCACTTCTGAGCTTATTTAAGATATGCTGTTACCTTCCGTTTTAACACCGCCCCATTGTTAAAACAAAGAAAAAAAAAACATGTTTAGTACACACACACACACACACACCTTTTAGCCATTAATTTTAGGACACTTCGTTACTTTTTTGCATAATTTGAAATCCATCGTAAAAAGTACTTGGCCTTCTAATAGAATGGGGTCGATGATTACACCTGACAGCAAAGTTGTCTGGCATTGAATGCAAACTGATTAAGATTTCTAATGACAGTGGTTGCCATGAAGATGCAAGTAATTTTCATTCACAGAACGAAATGTTCACTATATTTTTATATTTAGAAGTGCTGAAAAATCTTATCATGGCTTGAAAGTTATATGTTGAGCTAAAGTCATTTCTTATCACATAAGATCGTTATCAGCAGACATTATTTGTCTGTCCATAGCCATACAGATCTGTTAATTTATCAAAACAATTTCATTCCTTATTGGTTATCTGACCATTTGCTTCATTTAAATCACTTCAGTTTTTAGTTTTCTGTAAAACAAAACGATTGTGATGGCTATTTGTCTGACCGTCCGCACTCTTTGTGTCATCCCTCAGATCTTAAAAACTACCAAGGCTAGAAGGCTATAAATTGGTATGTTCATCATTCGCCCTCCAATAGTATCAAACATACCAAACTTCAGCCATCTAGCATCATTGGTTTTGAACGTGCGTCTAGTACCACTATAGGTGCCAGGATACGCAGGCCACCACCGGGCCATGGCCGAGTCATTCATGTACCGGGGCTGAGAGTTTCATAAAACATTACACGATGTACAGCAACTCGATTACGCCAAAGACAGTTCGGCACATTTTTTATTTTTATTTTCATTTTTTATAGTACTTTGGGAGTTCCCATTTGCTTGATAACGACGTTATCCTTATCTCCCATGCACGAGAGTATTGCGGCACCAGTTAGATCTTCATTGCTATTCTCGAGAATTTGTTGGATAGAATGCTTATGACACTTCCGCTAACATTGTGAAATAAATATCGCTCTTCTAAGTTTAACAAGTAGAACTGATTCTTAAATAAAATTCCATACATTAATCTATACTTGAGCATACGAGTAGATGATTCATATTTTTTAGTGTCGTATAGTACGTATATCCAGCAATTAATTCTCATTCCGAAAGCTTTTCCTCCCAGTTTCCTTCATTACAATTTGCTAAGTCTTCCTCTCGCTCTTTATCTTACGATCTAACAATCTTCCTGTATTTGCGATATTTGCATTCTAATAAATCTCAATGTATCCTTTCATTCCCTTTGTATCATCAACGTCCTTTCTCCATTCATCTGTCTTTCCAGCTTTTGTGGCCATTGTTTGATTCAAAATAAATGGACGCTGCTCTTCATTTCAATCGGTTTTCTGTATAAGAAATATATACAATCACAGCCGTTCATTATTCTCCCACAATAGTGTTCATTACTTGTTTCTTGTTGTTTAACGCCCAGGTATTGTTACTTGTGTTATTGTTTCCTAAGAATCGTATTAGTTCAGCCTTTAATTCTGCGTCAATTGTGCAACGCAACTTTCCCTCTTCACTTAGAAACAAATATAAGCCACATTTATTAGAAAATGATGTGGAACAGCATCAAACAATATAAAAGAAATCAAACAAACAAGCTAATCTTATATTAGCCTTAGGGCCAGATGCAACTGAAATATATCGCAAAGAATCGCATTTAATTCTGCAAAGTAAACCCTGAACGACATAAATAGTCTTGTGGTAAAAAGATTTTCAAGTGCAAAGGTAGATATATATATATATATATATATATATATATATTATATATATATATATATATATATATATATATATATATATACATATGTGTGTGTGTGTGTGTGTGTGTGTGTGTGTGTGTATTTCTGTGTGTGTGTCATTAGGCCTTTCTGTAAGTTCCCAGTTTGAGGATATCCCTTTCTCTCAGATTTCCCCTAAGATACAAACATTGCTGCATGACACACAGCATCAATTCTGATTTCATCAGCTTTACAAAATTTTGGGAAGCCGTAATTCTGCCATTTTGGAGATTTTCCTAAGTTTTGAAAGGGGAATATGAAGGCAATTGGACAATTAAACATTTTACATATACATATAGAGGTAAAGACATTTATGAGTTTTTGTGTGACCCTTGGCCTTGGAAAATGCTCTGCCTCATAACCGATGGTTCGAATAATCATAGATCTATTGGGGTGAGTCGTGCAAATTAGATGAAGGCGTAAGGACTATATGACAACGGAGTATCTTCAGTAGCGTGATGACGAAGTTTAAAGAAATAGTTTTATAATTTCATCGTCGCCATTTACTTACCTAAACGTAATTTCGTTAAGAGGTATTCGACCCAACTGGTGACGTTGTCTTTGAGGGCGTTGCCCCATGATAGATATAAGACTCCTGTTTTACAGTTAACTTAAATGGGGTGCATCTAAAGAACCTGTAACTGTAATGTCTGGTGACATTCACTTACAATGTCGTAGAAAAAGGACATACATATTAACCCATCTCCATAAAACACATAAAAGCACATTGGCTTTATATTTCCCAAAACCCAAAATAAGACATGCATTTTATACTCCATTAAACTCCCTGACAGGATGATTTGGGTGTGACAAATTATCATTTTGTTTATTTACAAGGGTGTGGAGAAAGGAGAGACTGCAGTTATCGTTCATTATGCTCTCCGACCAACACCAGAAAGCATTCGTTTGCTTGTGTCTGAAATTTCTTCTTGTAGCCCCTGACCTGAGAAGGACGAAGTATTTTCAAGGCTCATCAAAATGTTGAAAAGATTTCCTCATCCCTTCATCATGATCCTGTGCTTGCTGAAGATAGTAGGAGGATTCCCATATCGTCTGACTCCTTTAGGGCAGAAGTGGAACAAAGCAAATAAGATCAAAGATAATCAAGGAACGTCAACTGGAGGGACAGACAAAGTTGTCTTTGTAAAGAGTTCCTTAGCAAATGTCTGGTCTCTTTTTTTGCTGATTGCTACTTTCTCAGGTTCCGTTGCGTTCACCGTGTGTGCTATTCCCTGTCAAAAATACGTGGAAGATCGCCTCATTTTTATTGCTATATATGTTATTTCATATTGTACCATTGCTTTGCAAGTATATCTTCTGGTGAACAAGAAAACTTTGGCCACAGTGGCGAAATTTATGGTACTAGAAATTGATGGAAAGAAAGACAGACATTTTAATCAGTTCTTGACTCTTTTCATGATACTGGGAAGCGCTTTTGCTGCTTTTCTCGCAATGGAGTCTTTTATTTTAGAAAGTGCATTTGTTGTCAGTGATCGGAGATATAAGTGTATGAACATTTGTTTTACACTTGTCTATGCTCAGAACATCATGTTAACTTGCTTTTCAACATTTGGCCTAATCTATTCTGTCTCAAAGACACTGTCTCTGAAAATTGACCAAGAAATAAACCATCTGTACGAAGAGTGGATACATCGTGATGTGACGAGTAATGAGGTCAAAGCTATACTGGGATACCAAGAGACGCAGTCTTCACATAATGGTCTTTACAAGAAACGAAAATCAGGGCCCAGAGTAAAGGATGAACCATCAGTGCCTGAACATGACCACTTGCGATTTATGAGAGATATTCATGTTATTGAGTCTGGATATGCTGCCTCTACTGATGACCAAAAGAACAAAATGAAATTTGAGAATCTCTGTTTGCTGTTGATCAGAACTGATGAAATTATGAATAAACTGATACAGTTTGAAGCGTTACCTCTTATTTTAACACTCTGCTCTAATACAATGCGCTTACTTGGCTTCATTTATGGAACATTTGTGAGCAAGTATGGGGGCGTATATATTATTGCAACTTTATCTTTTGCACCATTAGCCATCTCAGTTTTATGCTCACCTGACTGCCTGTTATTAAAGGTAAGTGTACTTACAAAACATTAAAGCACTATCAACTTAGAATTGTACCGAATAAGCGATTATAGCGCATATATTTGCACAGTTCATGATTGACATGATAGAATCTAATAGCTACATTAAGAACGATAGACAGGATTAGAGAATTAATTTTCTGTGAGGGTAGAAAAAAAGACTCAAAATTCAAGCCTACAAAATGAGCAAGAACTGTCACTATATTCGGAAGTCACACCCTCCTGTAGTAAACATTCATGCACACTTTAATAATAATATAAATTATATATATATATATTTATATATATATATATATATATAGTATATATATATATATTATATATCTTTAATATTATATTATATATATATATATATATATATATAAGTATATATATATATATATATATATATATATATAAATACATATATATATATGTATATATATATATATATAGATATATATATATAGATATATATATATATATATATATATATATATATATATATATATATATATATATATATATATATATACATATATATATATATATTATATATATTATATATATATTAATATATATAGATACACATATAACGTGGGTGTGTGGGTGTTGTGTGTGTGTTGTGTAACAAAATAAGTGATTATTTTGTATATATGTGTGTGTGTGTGTGTGTGTGTGTGTGAAAATAAGTGATTATTTTGTTATTATTTACTGTTTTTGGGCTAAACTCTGTAAATAATAAGTTGATCACTAATATCCTATATAAATAGTACGTGTAGATTAAAATTGCCGCTAATTTGGTAAATGATTTTAATATTGGCACAACACGACGTTCAAAACCGTGCAAGGACCTGTATATAGATAGATATATATAATATATTATATATAATATATAAGATATATATATATATATATATATATATATATCTATATATATATATATAATATATATATTTATATATATATATATATATATATATATACCATAATTTATATATATAATATATATAATATATATATATAGAATATATATACATAAAGCTCATCTGAGTATATGTAGTATATTAAATGCTGTGTGATTGAGGACTTTCAAAATAGTTATTCCATTGTGAACAAATGTATGCTGAGATTCAATGTGATTAGTTTGCTGACGGAATTAAAATCAGGGAATTAAATACTGACGAGAAAATACTCCCTGAGTTCAGGTCACAAAATCTTTCCGCAGAAGAAGTCGTGGGCGGCCAAACTTCGCCGACTGGAGAAGGTCCTGAGGAAAGAAGAGCGGCGTTTACAAGTAAGTTCCTCTTATGTCTCAGATTTTCCAAAAAGATCATCTTTTACTTTCAGTGTGGATTAACCTTGCAAATAAAACAAAATTCTTCTATTTTATTTTTCAAGGAATATTCTTCAAATCTTGAATGAAATGTGACTAATCTGGTCAAATAGTACATTAGACATGGCGGTATTAATCTTGGTTTAATTCAAGTCATCACAGACAGACACCTCCGAATATTCAGAGGTTTCACCAATTTATCATCCTCTATTCTCTACAAGACCTAGCAGTCTCAAAACGTGCTTATACACCATTTCAGAAAAGCCAACCTTTCAACCACCTCTACAGAAGCTCACACATGCACTCATTGTATATATATATATATATATATATATATATATATATATATATATATATATATATATATGTATATATATATATATATATATATATATATATATATATATATATATATATATATATATATATAACATGGGTGTGCGTGTGTGTGTGATATAATGTGGCCATGAGTAATCTATGACTCATAACTGAAATCCCGTCTCTCCCTCTTATCGCAGGTTCATCACTTGATCGCCTTACTGGAGTCGCCCTTAGAATTTGCACCATTCAACCTGTTCACTCTGAGTGGGCGATGCGTTATACCTGTAAGTAATCGGAGTAAGCTGTGATTCTGTTGCTCACTTAATTCTTTTAGTTGTCTGTACTTGAATTTTACCAAAATTATCGTTCCATAATTACCCTTCTAAAATATAAACAGAAGAGATAATAAGATAGGCGGTGTATGGCTGGTCTAAGTTTAACAGATTATGATACTGTGCTTTTGTAGATATGAGTTTTAGGCTACCGACCTTCAGAAAAAGTCATTCCTATCACAGACGTGTCCTTTCCTAGATCACCATTTTGAATTGTGACATCGAATTCAAACGAAATCGAATTATCGAAAAATTAAATTTCCTTACGGAGTTAAGAGAGTTGTCATGTAGAAATTTACCAAATGTATCAAAAGGTAAAATGAACAAAGAGAAGTCGAAGATCTGGAGTCAGAACCAGCGATAAATTTCAAATTATTGAAGTTTGTGTGATAGTTATCACTAAAGGTTTTACATTCAAGCATAAGTGGACAGAAATGATGCTAATGGAAAATCATTTATTTGAAAATAGATAATTCTAAATAATCAAGCTTATCTGTCTGACACCAGTATAACCTCATGGGAATAATTTGAAGGAAGTGGGGTACGGTGAAGTTAATCACGTGTTATGTTTCCGCAGATTCTGAGCACCATATCAACATACTTCTTCATTGTTGTGCAGCTCACGGGTTCTGAAAACCCACTCGGTAACAACAGCACCCAGTCTTAGACTTCCCTCACTGGGACGTTTCACTATGATGAGATGTTCAAGTTCTCTCAATGAAGAAGCTCACCTCTACCAGGATGAGTTCTTGGATTACTTTGCTTTTAAAAGTAAGAATTAGACGAAAGGAAAAGATACTCTGTTTAACAAAATTACCGTAATTTCCCAAGATTTTACTTAACAGTGTTTCTACTGAATGTGCATGGAAAATATGATAATCAAGTCTTTATTGATGTTAAATTCCAGTTTATCACTTATGTAATGTAACACAGAACTTTATGATTGGTGTAGTTAGAACAAGAAATTGTACTGATATAGATTTTCATTATATTTTATGTAAAAATGTTAAGTACATAAGGGTAGGTCACTGTCTCCTGTTTTATTTATAAATTGTAAATATTGAAGCTTTATCTGTAGTTAAGAAATATCAAGTGAACAGTTTATTACTCAGTGCTGTTGAGCAGTAAACATTTTAGAAATCGATTATTATGTAAACATTTCTGTTGTTTGTAATTTCTAACAGCAATAAAGGAACTTAAATGATGTTCTTGTGTTATATTTATTTTAGCTTCTAACAAAAACCCATTAAACTTTTCCTTCATGAGCAATTTGTTTACCAGTATATGTTAATATGTTATTGAACCCTTTACCACTTTTACATTCTTGTGGCCAATTTCAGTATCAGAGGTCAATACAGTACTACTGATAATTGGTTCCACTGTGATGGTAATTGCTTCATAGCAAAGAAAGATAAAGGAAAGGAGAACGCATTTTCGAGAAGTTCGGCAGCAAGGAGGTTTTTGCGCCACTGTTGGAGGCGCCTATGTTCGTGGTTGTTCCAGAATCGGCAGGAGTGTTGTGGATCTCGTCGTTACGTGAGAAACGCCGCGATTTCTGATGCAATACCTCGTCTAGATTCATCTCAGAAGTTCTAGAAATCCCTGGAGTCGGTGACGTTCGCCGTAGGCTCCGCCCCCAGAGTGCTGTATAAATACGACGAACGAACTTTGGAGAGCAGTGATCGTAGAAGAGAGAGATCGTAAAAGAGAGATCACCAGTCAGATTATCAGTGAGAGATCAGCTGCAGCAGAGATCTTCCGTGAGATACGAGAAAAAAGGAACCGACGAAGGATCAATCAAATGAAGAGTTGGTTGGATATTGGTCTAGTCGTCTTCAGGTGTGGTCTACCGTGTTATCTCGACATCGAGCAGACTTCAGAGAAGAAAAGGTCCTGTTACAGGTGTTGGGGAATTCCTGCCTTACAAGAAGATTAGCTTCTGCAATACGGAGTCAAGAGGACGTCCGCAATCGCCGATCTACATTTATGAAGCCAGCGCGTCGAACCGCCAAATCGAGTAGCAAGTATTTGAATTGCCGCACTGTTCCCCCAGTTCATGCAGTGTAAGATTCTATCTATTTAAGTAAATAGGAGATACCATTCTGCATTTACCTTTGTTAGTAAGCTTGTAAATAAACCTTTGTTGTGTAAGTGTTTCTTTCTATATTCATATCCCCAGTTTCAACTGTTTGTGTTGATAATTTTTTTATTTATTTCATATCGAACCTGAAGCGGACCTCCCTCAGAGGCCGTAACATTGTGTCGACCCTTTTCAGGATATTTCGACACCGTAACATTGTCTCTGAGATATCTAAGAGTCCGTAACATTTGTGGCGACCTTGCCTAGGCTATCAACACCATAACAGTTTGAAACAGGGAGAATATAGAAAGAATCAGAATGAGTGAGATGGTGAAAGAGTTTGTCGAGTCAGGTAAGCTTCTAGGTCTAGAGGGGAATGATCTCCGTGAGTATGTTGAAAGGAAAGAAAGGGAAAAGTATGAGAGAGATGAAAGAGCGGCTGAGAGAGAGGAAAGGGCAGCTGAGAGAGAAATGCAGTAACAAGAAAGAGAGAAAGAACGTATGCATGAGTTGGAAATTGCTCGGTTAAGGGAAAGTACTCGTAACAGTCGGTCAGGCGAGAACGAAAACGAAGCTGATACATTAGGTATGACTCGTATGAGTGCAGTGCTAAAGTTAGTACCAAAGTTTGATGAGGAAGATGTTACGACATATTTCATGTGTTTTGAGAAGTTAATGGAACGAGTAGGTTCTCCTAAAGAAACGTGGACTTTATATTTGCAGTCAGTTTTGAGTGGTACGGCCTTACCTTACTGTTATAGTTTGCAATGTCTAAGGAGGAATGTGATAATTACGATATCTTGAAAGAAACCATTCTTAGCGCGTATAGGCTAGTACCAGAGGCATACAGTAAGAAATTTAGAAATTTGAGAAAGGATGAAAATATTACGTATGTAGAATACGGTAAGAAGTTAGATAGGCTGTTTTTTGATTGGTTAACTTCTGCTAAAGTTGATGATTTTGATAGTTTGAAGAACTTAGTGTTGTTAGAAAACTTCAAAGATAACGTATCCCCTGAGATTAAACTTTATATAGAGGATAGGCGAGAAGTATCTTTTGCAGGAGCAACTAGGCTAGCTGACGAATATAGTCTAACTCATAATTTGAGTGTTAGTAAGAAACGAAATGATCCTTCGTCTGGTAGAGTACAAAGCAGTAAAGGTTTCAGTCCTAGTAATAGCAATGCGAGTAGAAGTGACTATTCCTGTTATACAAGCGGAAAACCTGGTCATACGTCTAAGGTTTGTAAGAGTAGAATGGGCATATAGTGGCTCAGAATTAACTTGTTTCCGATGTAATGGGAAAGGGCATTTAGTGAGAAATTGTGCAGCAGAAAGGAAGGACGGTAAGAAACCAGTATCGCTAGTTAACCTTTCGTCAAGTAGGGATGATGTGATGAGAGAAACTAGGAAAGTTTTTGGCGAATTTCTGTCGGAAGGCGTAGTTTCCTCTCTTGGAGGAGTAGATTCGAGAGAAGAGGTCTTGCTTCGAGACACAGGGGCCGCTGTATCCCTGATAAGGAGTGAGTGTGTGCCGAACAGGGCAGAAATCAATATGGAAGAGAAAGTCATGTTAGGTGGATTTCCTAACACTTGTGTTCTTTGTCCTTTGTTGAAGTTGAATTTAGAAAGTCAGGTAGTGTCAGGAGAAGTAAAACTTGCAGTTGTGGACAGTTTGCCCGTCGAAGGCGTTGACATTATTGTCGGTAATGACTTAGCTTTATCCAAGAAAGTGAATCCTGTTGTGAGGAGTATTCCAGTGCCTGAAAGTGTAGTAACTAGGTCGGGTTTAGATACAGACGTAGACTACGGTGATAATCAGTTTGTGGATTCGAACGTGAGTAAGTTCGTGGATTCGAACGAGTGTAAGTTCGTGGATTCAAACAAGTGTAAGTTCGTGGATTCGAACGAAAGTGAGTTCGTGGATTCGAACGAGTGTGATAGAAGTAGCGAGGTTGATCTTAGCATGAGCGTGGCTGAGAAACCGGACTCTATCGAGGTTGACAGTGATAGCCAAGGGGAAGGCGTAGCTGTCGAGAGTAACGTAGTAAATGTGCCAGTATCTAGTACTAGTTACGGTGATGAATTAGGCTCTAACGTTTTGGATAAGGATGAGCTAGTCAAGTTGCAGAGAGAGGATGAGACACTAACCCGAATTTTTGAGTATGAGCTGGATGATGATCTCGATGATGTGTGTAAGGAAACTTTTTGTTTAAAGGACGAAGTTTTGTGTCGTTATGTTCGACCGAAGTCAGGTAGTAAAGAGGAAGTCACAGAACAATTAGTAGTTTCTAGGAAGCTTCATGAATTAATTTTGAAGTTAACACATGATGAGCAAGGACATTTGGGAGTAAATGAAACTTTCAAGTGTATTAGTAGGGCGTACTTTTGGCCTAAGATGAAGAATGATGTGTGTTTTGAGAGGTTTGCTTTAAACTGTCATGAATATCAAATTGCCGGGAAACCAATTCAAGTAATTCCTAGAGTTCAGTTGTGTAATATTCCTTCAGTAGGCTTATCTTTTGATAATGTAATTATAAATATGTTTGGAACTTTGTCTAGAAGTAAGGGTAGAGATGATTGCATAACTAATCTTGATTATTATAAAAACAATCTAAGAGATGTTTGGCAGCTTACGGAGGAGAACAGAAGCGCTTGGCAATTAGCGAAAGAAAACCCGAACGGAAGTAAAGGGGAAACTGAAGGAAACCCTTATCTTCGAGCAAAAGGGAAAAGTTTGTGTGAAAGAGATAAAGTTTTAGTACTAGTCCAGAAAGAAGGTTCCTCTTTATCTCATAATTTTGACGGACCTTTTTCAATTTTAGATAAGAGGGGAAATATACCTTATAGAATTAATGTGGGTAAGAGTAGAGCAAAGGCCATGAATGTAAATTTGTTTCAGAATTATAAACTACGCCCGTGCCATGGCCTCCACCCGTGTAACAGTGTTACTGAGTGAGATTAGTTTTGAGAAAAACACAAGAGGTGTTTTAGTATTTATAAGTTGTAATCAGAGTTCAGAAAACGGAAATAGTAAGAGAGAAGGATAATGTTATAGCAGTAGCCTCTAGAGATTTTTCTCAGCATAAGTAGCCTAATAACCGTTTTCTGTTATCGCACGAGTGAGTGTGAGTGAAGCGTGAGTGTTTGATTGCATTGAAGCTTTCTGCAGAATTGTTTCCCCGCTGTTTAATTCTTGCTTCTCTTTAGAAAAAAATAAAATCATTTGATTTCATTTTTTTCTCTTTTGGGGGGGCGTGTGATGGTAATTGCTTCATAGCAAAGAAAGATAAAGGAAAGGAGAACGCATTTTCGAGAAGTTCGGCAGCAAGGAGGTTTTTGCGCCACTGTTGGAGGCGCCTATGTTCGTGGTTGTTCCAGAATCGGCAGGAATGTGTGGATCTCGTCGTTACGTGAGAAACGCCGCGATTTCTGATGCAGTACCTCGTCTAGATCAGAGTCAAAATAACAGGGTCTGCTCACAAGGCGGTACTAAAACCTATCCCCGCCCCTTGTGAAACGTCATCAGTTACAAAAGGACCATATCTTTATGAAACTATACTTACGATAACATTTTCATATAACTATTTTTGCGATGGCGTTTTTTTATATAAATTTTCCTTTTATTGCATGTTGCCGTATACTACGTTAAAGTACAAAGAATGCTCTTTCAAATGATATATAGCACATTACACACAGAAAAAATTATCTACGCACACGAAAATGTGCAATTACTTCATCCGTCAACCTACATACATTCACGTTTCGTAGCCTAGCTGACTTAGGGATGATGATAGAAAGAAACTGAAAAATGGATTAGAAAGCTGATAAAATTTACTATATAATGCATAAATAAAATTGATAGGTGTTCTCAGAAATTTTCGAGGAATTCTAGGTCAAAGACGGACCAAAATTTTTAAATTTTATGTAAATATTCACCACATTTTTCTTACATAATGTTTCATCTTATTACGTTTTGCTACATACCATGTTGTACGATATGTTCTTCGGCCATGCGCTGCCGAGCATGCATCCGTTATTGGCAATTCTGTATACGCTGTTGCGAGTCAGTTGGCTCCCGAGTATCCTGTAATAAAGTCCAGTCTCCAGGACGTTGTGTCATTGCAAACCCAACATGGCGCAGTGAGTAGGATAAGGACCAACCATGCCCCAGATACGTCGACCACCCCAGGCCACGCCGAGGCGTGCCTCACCTGCAATGCCAAGGGCCTTGTCACAGGCCGTCATGCAAGCACAGACGTTATTTGCAGACCAGCAGCGTGCCATCCGTTCCCTTCAGGATGCCCTTCCCGGTTCAGGAGCACGTGCCGGTAAAGTTCCTGTCTCTGCTGCCCCTGAGAAGTGTGAGGCGGTAATGTCTTCGGCAGCGTTCAGATCCTGGAGACGTTCGATGACGTATCGGATTCACCTTAACAAGTTCCCGCCGCAGGATGTTGTCCTGCACATTAGGCTCAACTGTGTACCGGCGTTGCAACGTGCACTGGACGCTCGGTATTCAGATGCCAAATGGAATGCCCTCGCCCCAGACGCGGCTCTGGACGCCATCGGGAATATTGTGTTGCGGTCGTCGAATCAGGCAGTTCAGTGGTCTGAATTCTTTGCCCTCGCACAAGGGCGCGAGGAATTAGTGAGCGACTATTTTTCGAGGTGTGCTCAGAAGGGCACCGACTGTGATTTTGAGTGTCCCAAATGCGGGGAGTGTTTAATAGAGTACATGAGCTGTTGCGGAAAATAATGGTAGGCCTCAGTGACCCTGTATTAAAGAGGCATGTTTTTCAGACATGTGAGACATTTAAGAGTGTAGATGCCCTTCAGGCACTGTGCTGCACTTTCGAAGACTGCACGCCAAGAGTCGAAAGTATCCCACGCGTCGCTATCAGTGAGAGGGGGTCTGCTGGCGCCTCGAGTGATGACGTCACAGGCATTGATGACGTAGAGCCAGACGTCGCGGTGTTGCGCGGCAATTCCAATGTGAAGTGTTGCGGAAATTGTGGGGGGCGCCATCCCTTTGGTCGAGCGTCGTGACCAGCAAAGAGGTATAACGTGCCACGGGTGCCAAACGGTAGGGCACTTTCAGAAATGCTGCAGGAATACGAAGAAAGCGCCGCTTGCCTCGAGTTTAGCGATTGTTGCAGACACGCACCTCTCCCCCCACCCCATGATCAAGGCTTGTGTTTCCCATAGAAACGGGAATTCAGTATCCACACTCGTCGTAGCAGACACAGGAGCACAGATCTGCGTTGCCGGACCCACGATTCTCTCAAGACTGCAAATAAATTCACTGGAGTTGCAGCCGCGAGCAGGTCTGAGGACGTAGCTAATCTCCGAGTGAGATGTCTTGGATCAACGACATGCTTCATTTGATATAGGTTGGGCGGACGCACGAAGCAGGAGGTTTACTTTGTGCCGACGGCCAAGAACTTCTATATATCGCTGAATGCTTGTAAGGAGCTGGGAATAGTACCCCCTGACTTCCCTCACCCCTACCATCTCGTTGCATCAGCTGATGTGCTTAATGAAGACGTCGCACGGCCTAACTCCCCTAAGACAATGAAGCCAGCCACCTTACCCATCCCGCCTGTGGAGGAGAATATACCGAGACTTGAGGAGTGGTTATTACGGCATTTCTCTTCAACAACCTTTAATACAACCAGGGAACCGTTACCTGTCATGACGGGCAAGCAGCACCACATCCATTTGTTGCCTGATGCCGTGCCTTATGCCTGTCACACGCCCGCGACAATCCCTAAGCATTGGGAAGAGGAGGTCAAGGCTCAACTTGACGAGGACGTTCGGAAGGGCGTGATAGAACCAGTCCCAGTGGGGGATGCAACGGAATGGTGTGCAAGGATGGTCGTTGTCGCCAAGAAGACGGGTCAACCTCGCCGCACAGTAGACTTCCAGCGCCTCAACGCCCACTGTCTTCGGGAAACTCATCATACACCGGCACCCTTCGACATGATTTCAAAGGCATCCCCATTCATACGTACAAGACTACGGCGGACGCCCACTGGGGTTTCCATCAAGTGGAATTGGACGAGACAGCCGCCCGCTTACGACCTTTATCACTCCATGGGGACGATACCGTTATCGTAGAACACCCATGGGCCACTGTTCGGCGTCGGACGCCTACACAAAAAGGTTTGATGATGCCCTGCAAGACATCACCAGAAAGCATAAATGCGTTGACGACACTTTGCTATACGATCACAGCATTGAAGAGGCGTTCTGGCATGTATATGAATTCCTGTCAACGTGTGCCTCTGCAGGTATCACACTCAAGCCCGAGAAGTTTAAATTCTGCAAGAGTCAGGTCATTTCGTCGGTTATTACCTGGGATGGGAGTCATACAAACCCGCAGACGAACGACTAGACGCCATTCGTAACTTCCATATGCCAGAGAAGCCCTCCATCACGGATATTAGGTCGTGGTTCGGGTTCGTGAATCAGTTAGCGCCCTTCCTTGCAACGGCGCCCATCACGGAGCCCTTTAGGGACCTCCTCAGAAAGCCCACTGGAAAAAACGTTTACTGGGATAGTCAGCTTACGTGACAAACTCCGGCAGGCACAGGAGGTCATCTGTCAATTAGCCAAGGACGGCTTGGCATATTACGACAAAACACGCCCTACGACGATAATGACGGATTGGAGTAAAGAAGGTATCGGGTTCGTAGTCCTTCAGCAGTATTGTATTTGTCAGTCAGCTGACAGCCCCTTTTGTTGCAAGGGCGGCTGGCGCCTTGCCCTGTGTGGTAGTCGACACCTCACCTCCTCTGAAGCTGGGTATGCCCCCGTAGAAGGAGAAGCCCTGGCAGTTACCTGGTGCTTGCGGAAGGCCAGGCTGTTCCTACTTGGGTGTCCTAATCTCACCATCATCACGGACCACCGTCCTCATCAAGCTGCTGGGTGACAGAGCCCTTAAGGACGTCATCAACCCGAGATTATTCAACCTGAAAGAGAAGACACTCCAGTTCAAGTTCCACATGAAATACCTGCCCGGAAAAAGGAACACTGCCGCGGATTTTCTTTCAAGGTACCCGACCATGCGAGCACCCGCGAAGCTTCCGACGTGGATTTGGAGGCGACATTCAAGTGGCAGTGGCATGTGCAACCGTGGCCGCCTTGGAACCGGATATCATCGTGTTGGATGAAGACTGCGTAAGGAGCGCCGCATCTAACGACCCTGTATATCAGCTCTTGCTTGCAAGGGTTGCAGCGGGCGACTGGCCCCAACAGAAGTCGCAAGAACTCGCCTGCCTTCGCCCCTTCTTCAGCGTCGGGACCGGCTAGCCATCAACCAGGATCTGGTGACATACTCAGTGGACCAAGGATGTGTTCGCTTGGTTATACCCGAGGATTTACGCCGCCAGGTAGCCGCTAACCTACACGCAGGACACCAAGGCCTCGACTCGATGCTTAGAAGGGCCAGGCAGTCGTCTATTGGCCGGGAATAGAAGGGGACCTTCAGCATTGCCGCGCCCGATGTACTTCATGCGATGAACATGCCCCCTCACTGCCTCCTGAAGAAATGATACACACGCCGCCTGCGGAATATCCCTTCCAGCAAGTCGTAGCAGATATGTTTCCAGATAGAAGGCAGTGTATACATGGTGTATGCCGATAGACTAACAGGTTGGTTAGAAGTGGCTCATTTCCCCAATGGTGCCACGTCTAACAAAATCAGTAATCACCTTCGATCATATTTCTCGCGTTGGGGAGCCCCAGAACAAATATCAACTGACGGAGGCACGAACTTGGCCAGCGAGGAGATGGAGGCCTTCTTCAAGAGATGGGGGGTCAAGGTCCGGCTGTCGTCGGCCCAGTATCCCCAGTCTAACGGCAGGGCAGAAGCAGCTGTCAAATCGGCGAAGAGGCTACTCCGGGAAAATACATTAAAGGGTGGAGCCCTTGAGTCGGACAAAACGGCCCTGGCGATACTTCAGTATCTCAACACTCCTCCTCAGGGAAATTAACAAGTCGCCGTCTCAGCTTGCAACGGGTCGCCAGCTGCGCGATGGGTACCGAACGGCCAGGAGACACCTGTTAGTAGACAGATATTGGAGGCAGACGATACGTCGAAGGGAGTTACAAGTGGCAAGGTCGCAGGAGGCGATGCGCATCCCTGGCACTACCAGAAGACTGCCGCCCATCGAACTAGGTACCCATGTATGCATACAAAACCAAGCTACCAAGCAATGGGATCGAACGGGCATAGTAACAGAAACAAAGCCCCATCGTCAGTACACCGTCAAGCTTAACGGGAGCGGCAGGCTGTCAAAAAGAAACAGACGACACCTGAGAGTCATCGCTCCGCCCTCTGGCACGCCCATGTCCCAGCACGAGTCCTCCGCAAACCATACCCCGACAGAACAGGGGACACGCACCACACAGGAGCCCAACATCGTTGATAGGCCCAGAAGAGCCGCTGGTAAACCCAAGTGGCTCAAAGACTTTGTAGAGTGATGTTATTACCTTTTGTATGCAATTGCATCAGGAATTGATATTTCTTTTCAGAGAATTTATGTATTTTATTTCGTTTTTGTGTATGCATCGAGAAGTTAGCTTTAATTTTTTGTTTCTTCTCTTGTCTCATTGATCTAAGGGCATTTTTCCCTTTTATTTTTTTGTCATGTATAAGAATGTTCTTGGGGGGGGATGTACGATGTTGTATTTCCCCTTTTATTTTTGCCATGTATAAGTATATTCTTGAGGGGTGGATGTACGATATGTTCTTCGGCCATGCGCTGCCGAGCATGCATCCGTTATTGGCAATTCTGTATACGCTGTTGCGAGTCAGTTGGCTCCCGAGTATCCTGTAATAAAGTCCAGTCTCCAGGACGTTGTGTCATTGCAAACCCAACACATGTAAAAGTACAAAGAATGCCCTTTCAATTGGTATTTTGACACATTACAATTATTTTCAAACCCATAATCGCGCACAGAAAATATCTACGCACGCAAAAATTATAAAAAATTAAGCGTTCATGGGAGATCTGAAATCTAACCCCGCCCCTTGTGAAACGTCATCAGATACATCCAGCCAGACTGACGAATACCTTTTTGTACTTTTTTTTTTTTTTTCTTTTTTTTCAAAAATATTATAATCGTTTGAGGCATGCATAATTAATACCTTTATGTATACAGTTTGTGTTATATGTAAACTTATGTGTTCGGAAGTATATTTATGTGATATGAAGTGCTAATGAGAAATTTGCGGGAAATGTGTTCCATGTATCATTTTCTTCATCATTTATTCCTTTGATACCTTATATCGTATATGATGTAATTCTTATATTTTTTATATTGTTTTCTTTTTTGTGGCCAAGTCGTGCAAATGCAACTGCCATTTTTTACACTGCATGTATCCACATTTTCTTTGTATTTATTGCATAACAATAACTATTCACAATAAGATTTGGAAAATATAATTAATCTATCATTCTAACCTTTATCATAAAAAAAGTTGCTTTTCAAAGTGAGGTATGAACACAGTGACAGAACTAAATACATTTCTTAAGAATTATTTAAAATCTTGATAATATTACTACCTGAGAGAGAGAGAGAGAGAGAGAGAGAGAGAGAGAGAGAGAGAGAGAGAGAGAGAGAGAGAGTTGTCATGTTAAAAGAAATGGACTTGAAGAGAATACAGCAAACCAGTATATAGGTAATTAAATAAATAAGTAAAGAATAAACATATGAAGAAAGCTGGAGTAGCTATGTGTGTTCAAACTGGTATATTTTGTGCAATAAAACAAGGTTTGGTGACTAAATGAGAGAAAAGGGTATTAAACCAAAAAAATCAAACATGGTGACCTCACAGATTTTATCATCATAAGATTATTTGAAAAAATAAAAAAAAAAACCATGTCGGCGGACATGGATTATATGGAATAAAAACAAAGGGTTCTTTATGAAATTCAGTGGAGAAACACTGAAGTGTTACTCTTGTGACGTCACAGTATTAGCTCCGCCCCCACTACCGAGTTAAGCAGACCCTATATACTTTGAATGGTTATTAAAAAACATCAAGCATGTTACCTCTTTACAGGTTTTATCAGATTTTATTAAAAAAACCATGCGATATGGATTAAATGTATAAAAACTAAAGCTTCTTTAAGTAATTCAATGGAGAAGCGCGAGTCGTGTTACTCTTCTGACGTCACAGTATTAGCTCCGCCCCAACGGCCGAGTTGAGCAGACCCTGTTATCTTGACTCTGGTCTAGATTCATCTCAGAAGTTCTAGAAATCCCTGGAGTCGGTGACGTTCGCCGTAGGCTCCGCCCCCAGAGTGCTGTATAAATACGACGAACGAACTTTGGAGAGCAGTGATCGTAGAAGAGAGAGATCGTAAAAGAGAGATCACCAGTCAGATTATCAGTGAGAGATCAGCTGCAGCAGAGATCTTCCGTGAGATACGAGAAAAAAGGAACCGACGAAGGATCAATCAAAAGAAGAGTTGGTTGGATATTGGTCTAGTCGTCTTCAGGTGTGGTCTACCGTGTTATCTCGACGTCGAGCAGACTTCAGAGAAGAAAAGGTCCTGTTACAGGTGTTGGGAAATTCCTGCCTTACAAGAAGATTAGCTTCTGCAATACGGAGTCAAGAGGACGTCCGCAATCGCCGATCTACATTTATGAAGCCAGCGCGTCGAACCGCCAAATCGAGTAGCAAGTATTTGAATTGCCGCACTGTTCCCCCAGTTCATGCAGTGTAAGATTCTATCTATTTATGTAAATAGGAGATACCATTCTGCATTTACCTTTGTTAGTAAGCTTGTAAATAAACCTTTGTTGTGTTAGTGTTTCTTTCTATATTCATATCCCCAGTTTCAACTATTTGTGTTGATAATTTTTTTATTTATTTCATATCGAACCTGAAGCAGACCTCCCTCAGAGGCCGTAACATTGTGTCGACCCTTTTCAGGATATTTCGACACCGTAACATTGTCTCTGAGATATCTAAGAGTCCGTAACCTCTACTTAGTTCTTAACATATTTTAGAAGATTAGTGGTACTTGGGTTATTTTGTTTGTCTTGTACCGATCTTCGTAGACCAATGCCACGTTCTTTCTCAGAAATCTTAGTTGGCCTCCTATTTATATTAAATCTTCCTTCGGATCTACTCCTTCTTCCCCTAAACACTTAATTTACGCCCTATAAATATTTTTTTCAGAATTGTTCATTACTTTGGGAAAGCAAATTTCATTCCTCTTTGAAATCAGCACTTGAATTTAAAAATTGATATTGACTAATTGTAATAAAAGCAGCGAAATGATTTGATATGTTTTGACTAATTATGTCTGTAACAAGTTGAGTTTATCCATTAGATAAATATACATAGCTCTGATTAGTTGATGTAGCCTTTTCTCTTGAAGTATCATTCTTTCAGCATAGAGTCATAGGTACTCTCCGCTACTCTTTAGTGCCATTCAGCTATACAAAGTACCTGTACTTTTAATTCACTCTCTTCATTTTCCCCTTCATCTTTAGAAAGACTTCGATAGTAGTACCTTACGCTTTTAGTTTGGTGTCCAATAATATTTCTAGCCCCTTTCCTTCAGTTCCGACTATTTTCTTTTTATTATAACAGTAAGAGCAGAATAACGGAATGCTCAGATTTTGCGCACAACCAGATTAATTTTTGGAGTTTCTTCTTAGCATTCAAGGCAATAATTTCGTGGGTGTTATGTTCTGTAATTTGTTCATTTCTATTTTATCATAAATTTTTTTTTGGTCTGCTACTTCTTTTGTTCATGAGCTTTCTAATAATATTGTCCTTTAAAATGAATGATTTGCCACCTCTTGGTAATAATGTGCACATCACTCTGTCCGTAAAGCTCAATAAAATTGAAATAAGCATCACCTGTTCATCCTCCTATTTATATAAAGTATCCGATTTTATATGTGTCAACATTTATCTCAACAACACACACACACACACACACAC
>NC_061110.1:32992085-33024585 GCF_015104395.2 Macrobrachium nipponense | reverse complement strand
TTCTTGGATTACTGCTTTCAAAAGTAAAAATCAGACGGAAGGAAAGGATACTGTTAACAAACTCATTTGATTTCTCAAATGTTTACCTCGCAGTGATGCTACTAAATCTGTATTGACAATATTCCAGGATATCACTTTTGTAGTATAGTACTGAACCTTATGATCGGTGTGGTTAGAACAAGAAAATGTACAGGAATAACTATTCTTTGCATTATGTGTAAAAAGATTTAAGCACTGAAAATTAGGTCACCGTTTCCTGTTTTATTTAGAAATTGTAAATATTGAAATTTTATCTGTACTTGATAAATATTAAGTCATTATTTCATTACTCAATGGTGATGAACAGTAAACATCTCAGAAATCCATTGTTTATGTCGACATTTATGTTCTATGTAAATTTTCTAACATTCTGGTGTAGAGATTTATTTCGGGTTTACTGTTTAACGAAAACTAATTAACCATTTTTCAATAAGGCCAAAAATATGTGATTTTCCAATAGCAACAATGGAGGTTTTCTAACATTCTTGTAGCTAGAATTATCTTGGGCTCTAATCAAAGTTAGATAATAATTTTTAGGAGTATCTTATTTATTCAGTATTTGTGATATTTCAATCGGCCTTTTGTCACTTGTAAAGTCTTAAGATCTATTTCTGGATCAAATAATATTATTAATTGAATTCTGATTATATTTTGAAACAGCAGAGGTACTTCAAAGTTTGGGTTGGTACTCTACTCATTCCTTCTCGAGATTTATTCCTTCACCCAAAAATATGAATTTAATTTACATAATAACAATTTTTTTCAAGAAATACCCACTGCTTTGTGAAAGAAAATTTTATCCTCCGGTGAAAAAATATCTGTTTTTGAAAGTCAATATCTACTGACTGTAATTAAAGCCAAATTATAGGATATATTTTAAGTAATTCTCTCCGTAAGAATCTGCATGTTATTCCATTAGAAAAATATACATCAATCTGAGTAATTACCGCATTTTACTTTTTTATGGATCTTTATTTTCTCTACCGGAGCGTTATTATCAAAGAATAGTCATAGTTACTCTCCACTGTGTTTTGCGGTGTCCTGTCAAAGTTATTCTGTCATAATATTTATCTATCTAGCACTCAGCTGAACTCTGGTCTTCAGTGTTATTCAACTGTTGGAAACACATGAACTTGAACCTTTGATCACCGCCTTCATTTTTCCTTCCATCATTTGAAAGTTTCTGGTGACCTTTATTCTAGTTCCGATTATTTTCTTAACCTATAGGGAACAAAAGAACAACTCTGTGCAATGATTTTACTTATACAATAACTAAGAAAATTAATTTTGGAATTTCTCGTTAATATTCAAGGCAACGATTTCTCGAGTTTTCTGTTCTCTCGCTTGTTCAGTTCTATTTCCGCATAAAATTTCCCGGTCTCTTCCTTCTGTGGTTCGTGAACTTTCTAATGCTGCCATTGCTTAAATCCAACCATCTTTCTCATCGCAATCTCCAGTCGCAAATCCCTCAATTCTGGAAAACTGTTTTCTTATACAAACAGTGGACGTTATAAATGGATGGAATTGTTTTGCAGTTCTTTTGATCAAGTATGATATATCATGCAGATAATGATACCTTTCAAATAATCGAAACTGCTGAAATATGTCAAAAGACATAAAACAATCTTTGTGTGTGTGTGTGTGTGCCAGCGTTCATTACTTGTTTTATTAATATTTACTATCGCTGTCAATGTCAAATATGATAAAACCATTTCTATAATAAAGGCAATTAAATCAATGTAAGTATGAGGCTCAGTGTAAGGTAAATGCATTTCACAACCCACTTTTCAGGCATGGAGCCTCATCTGCAGTATGTATAATAACTCTCAAAGTTAAGGATTGATTGTATTTAATGTTTATCGAAATTGACCGTCTGAAACAACTACGTTGTATCTAACTTTCAATAAAGTTCCAACCGCCAACAGTGATACGTAAATGTTTGCCTTCAACTTACATTTATGTAATTAGGGCAACTTATTCGAGCAAAAAACCCACATCAGTAAATTTCCTGCTTGGGGATCGCATATGAATTTATTTCAAACGCGTTATTATATCTTGTTTGAAATCATGAATAAATTATCTTTTGCTTACATAAACGTTTGAAGATTTTCTCTGCGTGTGATCTTTGTCCTCGCTGATCTCTGAAAGAAACCATTTGATTTGATTGAATGAGAAAAGGAGAATGACAGTTAAACAGAAAGAAGAAATAGCTGTTCTTCCAAAATTGTTATGGGAAAAGACTATAGATAAGTTTCGTTGCCTGTAACTCTATGGATATTATTATATTGATTTGATCTCTCATCTCACTATCGCCGGACAACTGTGCAACGATTTTCACTGAAATCTAGGTGTATCATGTACAGGTATGGAAAGAGAAGTAGTGATTATTCTTTCAATAAGTGAAAGGTTTTGAGCTTGAGCTAGCAAAAGGTTTCACTTGTGAATGTCAGGGAGACTGTAGTGAGTTATAGCATATCTGTGGGAAAACCTATATATTAGAAAGTGTGTATGGCCAAGGAATGAAAAAGATTAGGAGGGAAAACTGTTTTTGGGACAGTTTAAATCTGTAGCAGCCAATTTTGGAATATGTAAAGTGGTGGTTTTGCTAGCCAATTTATTCAAAGGTAGCTGGCAGTAAGAGATATCGTTGTTTAGGTAAAATTATGAAAAAGGTTGCTCTTCAAGTCTACTAATTCTTATTTTGTATCTATATTGTAGACACTGTAATTACATGTACGCCAGAGTATTTATTTTCTACAATTTTTTTCAAGGCTAAATAGAACAGAGAAGTATTCTATAATATAACGACCACATTACTACATAATTTCATGAACAAGTTTATATTTACAAGAATTAATCATTTTGAATTACAGGGAAGTTATGTATGTTCATTTTATTTAAAAATACAGTGGTTATTCAAACAAGAGATACATTTTGAGAAATGTATCTCTTAGATACATTTTGAGAAAGAAAAAATGTATCTAAGAGATATGGATGCCGTCAATATCGCAATCGAATTTTTCCAAAGACTGAAAAAAGAAAAGAACATATATTGTAGATACGTCAGAAAAATGTCACATTCATACGACGCCACATAAATACGAACCAAATTAATAATTTCTTCTGTATTTACAAGATATGTCTGCTGTTGAACCATTTTCTGTATGGACAACATATGCCCGATGTTAACCCATTCTACAAGAAGCAGAATAAGCAAACCACACTTTGTCAGATTAAAAATAAAATGGCATTTGAATCTCATAAATTTTTTGTACAAACAGAATTATTGGTAGACGAGGAAAAACGCCAACATTACTAAATTTGATTCTGTTTGCAAGATACGCTTAACATTATGTCCAAAACATTAATTAATTTGGCAAGTAATAAGTCAGGCATCCACTTAGTCCTTAAGCTTTGGAACAGGAAAGTGAACCTGATGAATCTGAAAATGTCCACTGAATGAAAGGTGCAGAAATAGAACCTAGAGTGAAGTTTAGACACTTTAAACTAATATATATATATATAATATATATATATATATATATATATAATATATATATATATATATATAATATATATATATAAATATATATATATATATATAATATATATATATATATTATATATATATATATATATATGTATATATATGTATATATATATATATATATATATATATATACTATATACATTTTTAATATATATATATATATATATATATATATATATATATATATATATTATATGCAGAGGGCATAGAAATGAATGTGCTCGGCGCCATATTGATGGTCCCATGTGCACGTAGAGATCCAGCATTGACAGGTCGTCCCGCGAGAACTCCAACGACGTCTACACGGAACGACAGCGTAATCCCCACAAAGCTATAAGAAGGAGTCGCACGGACAGGGTTGGGGCTTAGAAGACTCTGGAAGCTTAACCACGACGCTACTGTCCTCCTTTGCTCTCTAGAGTTGTCCCTTGATACACGTGGACGTTGTGGGCGTCAGTAACTTTGTTGTGATTATTATCCTCCTGCCATCCTCTTCTGTCGTCCCGACCCCTGAAGACAAGGAGTTCATCTCCTGACGAGTCTTTTTGTATTTTCATTTTCATTTCACAGTGCAATATACCTACAGTGGGGAACAGTATTGTTTTCATTTGATGTTGTTTTGATTTATGATTTAGTGAAGTGAAGTGTAACGTAATTATTTAACATCCAAGATATCGGATCCGATATCCTTTTATGAACCTCTGTGCAATTCACCTTTGTTTTCAATTACAGATTAGGAGTCAGTCAGCAGTGGATCTGTTCATCACTTTCTGCACAGTGACATTCCCACTGCATTCCTACCCTTACTACGCCCTAAGAAGAACGCTTCCTTTTGTGTTTCTCCAAGGATGCCCCATTCATTTTCACCTGATACACTGTATCAAGAGACCATTGGTTACCTATCTTAGTTACGCTATGTATTATTCTTCTGGATATGTGTTTTTATTTTATAAATATATGTAATTAAGTTAAAGCAAAGATTTTACCTATTCACTTCCCCTTCTGAAGGAGGCCTCCTGCCGTAATTTTGTATGTTTTTACCTGACCTTAAGGGTGAAGCCATAATAGTAAATTGCATACATCTCCAGTGTAGCCCATTTGGTTAAACTAGATCCCCTAGTTAAGAAATATAAATATATGTATATAATATAATATATATATATATATATCTAGTATATATATATATATATATATATATATATATATATATATAGATATATATATATACTATATATATATATATACATAATATATATATATATATATATATATATATATATATATATACATATATACATATATTATATATATATATATATATATATATATATATATATATATATACATACATACATATATATCTATATATATATATATAATATATATATATATATATATATATATATATATAATATATATATATATATATATATATCTCTCTATATCTATATATACTATATCTATATATATATATATCTATTATATCATATATATCTATATATATACTTATATATCTATTCTATATATATATATATACCTATATATATATATATTTATCATATCTATATATATCTTATATCATAATATATATATATTATATTATATATATATAATATATATGTTATATATATTATTATCATATACCATCGAGCTACAATTGTCCTTTAATATCTAATTCACTCTACCTCGGAATTAATATATTTTCATATATGCTTAACCGAAGTGAAATTTTATTAGGCAATAATAGAATTGTCGGCGCCCAGGCGCGAACCCAGGACACCATACAAATCCAGGAACGTCAGTGAAGCTTTTACCCACTCCACAACCGCAAGAGGCTATAAATTAATGTCGTCTCTCACCCTCAAATACCTTTCGCGCTCAGGTATTCGCTGATTTGGAGCCACCATTAACCCACCTCGACCTCGGTAGTGTTGTAGTGCTTATGACATCACGTAGCCATTAATAAAAGTCATATCACATTACCGTGATTCATATACATACATCGAGCTACAAATGTCCTTTAATATCTAATTAGATATTAAAGGACATTTGTAGCTCGATGTATGTATATGAATAACGGTAATGTGATATGACTTATATATATATATATATATATATATATATATATATATATATATATATATATATATATATATATATAGATATAATATATATATATGTATACATATATATATATATATTTATATATAATATATAATATAATTATAAATATATATATATATACAATATATATATATATATAATATATATATATATATTATATATATATTGTATATATATATATTTATATATAATATATATATATATATATATATTCCACGCGCAGGTACAAGTCATGATAATGCGATCAAGTCGTTTATCATGCAAATTATCTCCGTTCTTAATACTACTGAAAATTAGTTTCTGAGTCTTGTGGCGTCAGGAAGAAAGAGGAGAGGAAGACTAGGAAGGGTTCGATAGGTTGGGGAAAGTGAGGAAATAATCCAGTAAGTGCGAAAGTGACTCCAAATTACATCTGAATGGTCACTATATTAAATGCCGGAGACAAAATAAAAAAGGAATGCATCACGAGTTTAGCAAAACCCATAAACGTTAACGAAAGCCCGAGGTTGATATGGTTTAGGCACCTGATGAGCAGTGGAGACGATGAGCGACATGTCATAAGAGAGATGATCAAAATGGAAGTATTAAGGACAAGAAGACTGGAAGGCCTGAGATATTAAGACGAGACGGAGTGAAAGAATACATGGGAGACAAACGAAGGAGTGAATGAAGGACAAGAGATAGAAACAGCTTGGCTGATTAAAAATTAAGCTGAAAAGAAGAAAAAAGAAAAGGAGTATGTACGTATGTACTCTTAGAATGGCGGGGGACGTCAGAAACCAGTCCTGTCTCGGAACCCCAAACCGAGAGGTAGTCCTCATAAGAACTTCTAAGCCGAAAACGACTCTCGGGACACCAGATCTTACGGAGTCTGGAATCGGGTACATAACATATGGAAGGCCCGAGGCTATTTACTTTGGACAATCTAGGAGTCGGAGTGAGCAACATCCTTTGGATGACTAAGGAATTTTTGTTTTGTGTTTTGAAAGACTGTATCATTTTATGTAATATCAATGAGAATATCAACTGTAATTGTTTATGTGTTATGCTTAATATGCAAGATTTATTTCAGACTATATATTATTATTATAAATGTAAAAGTGTTTTGAATGGTTTTTAATATCCAAATATATCCATTCCGAAAATCACATCCTTTCGAGGATTCTTGAGGCTTCTATGACGTCATCATGTTGCCAACGAGACTTGGAATGACTCCGGAACTCCGGGAGCAACTTTTCACCTCATTCATCCCATTCTCCTTAAAACACTGGGTTGAATGAACACTTTAATGTTCACTTAAAAATCAATTAGTGGTGTATTAAAGGAATGTCAAGTTTTATTTGAAGCATAAATAACATTTCTCTCTAATACAAGTAATGAACATATCACTGGTAAGCAGTTTCTCAAAAATGAGCATAATATCCTCTTATCCGAGTTATTAAGAAATATTACCCAAATAAGTACTCGCATAAACGCTGTGTTTTTAAAGAATATTTTTAATCATCGTAATTTAATTAGGATGGTTAATTATATTACACAATATACCAGTGACATCAGGGAGCAAAGGCTCTCTGATACCGCTTAGGGGTGTGACGTTAGACAACCTTATCAATCAATCAGTAAACATAAAGTAAACCTTAATCCAGGGATTCTCATCCTGTAAGGTCTACCCTTCCCGATTGCGTGTGGACCACGGATTGTCTTTGGGTGGGTCACAGAAAATTCCTTTTTTTTATTTCCGTCTTTTCTCTTGAAAATCACTTAAAGTCGCTAAGACACACACACACACACACACACACACACACACACACACACACACATATATATATATATATATATATATATATATATAATATATATATATATATATATATATATATATATATATAAGTGTGTGTGTGTGCATATGTGTATATATGTATGTATGCATAAATATATATATATATATATATATATATATATATATATATATATATATATATAGATATATATATAGATAGATATATATATATATATATATATATATATATATATATATATATATATATAGACATAAGATTATTGTAAGGAGCTGACAGCTACCTTATGTGTGTTTGTATTGTGTGAGTGCATGTTTTTGAATGTGTACTCAGCAGGAAAAAAGTATACAAGCCAGTCTTCAAAACTACTTATATACTTAACATTCACATAGAAAACTGATAGTGCAAGATAGCTGGCGACTTCAAAGTTTAATATTTAAAAAAAAAAATGCAAGAAAATCCAGAGAGCCTGGAATGCAAAAAAATTCCTAAAAAGCAGGGTGCACAATTTTAAAATGCAGAAATATTACATCTCATAATCTAATGTTCCAGTAATATTGAGAGGCATAATAATTTGTATGATAATAGTCTTTATAGCGTTTTATGACTTATACATGGGCGTGGGATCCCTTGAAATTTCCAGTGTGTAAAATTAAATAATTAAAATCTCAAGAAATATTTTGTAACTTGACTGGGTGTCATAAGGATACGTTCGTGTCGTGTTAGCGCTCACTCGAGGTTTTACAGGTGAGTCATGTTTACATTATCGAACGCATTATTTTAGTGGGCAAGAATCTATTGAAAAGTGCACAGGCTATAATAGGATATGGCGTCATGGAGAATAATATTGCTTAATGAGATACACCTTTTTCTGCACTCTTGCCTTGTAGTGAATACAGATGAACTAAGGTCAAATGGTGAAGATTTGGTCTCTGTCTGATTTAAATTACCCAAACAATTAGTTTTGCGTGGTTCCCGTTATCGTGTGAAAGCAAAGGCCCTGAATATTTCTACACTTGATTTTCTCTCCAAATTCCCGAGAAAAAAACATTATTTCAAGAAATATTTGACATCTTTATTTGTACATCTTTTATAAGTGACAAGAAGACACCCGTCTGTCTATTGAGCAATTACTTGAGACGTGTTAGCTGCCTATTGCTTACATTATTGAACATGAGGTGGTCAGCGAAGTCACTTGGAGGCAAACATTTAATATATTGAATGCTTACAGCTATCAGGAAATCATAAGTATTAAATTCCATATTCTGTTAAACAAAATCAATTTTTTTTTTATCTTGTTACTCTTGCTCTAATTTGGATGTCGATCAGATTTTATGATATTCGATACACGATGTGATGAAATATTCTAATGTATAAGCAAGCATAACAATAAATCACTTTTTCAAGTTATATATACTAATTGCAATGTAACTGGCAATTATATGAAAGGGTAAGTTTCAGCCCTGATACCTATTTGAATGCGCATCCAAGATGCTAAATCATATTAACTTAAGTTTGTAGTATTGGAGGCTGTCCTTCGTCAGAAAATATTTTTCTTCCTACTCAGAAGTCAATGCCAGATGTGTGACTGCATGCTGTTGGCTATATACACATATCCATAGTCAGCCTCACTGCATGACAGTTTAGATACCTTTATAAATGACCTTTATACGTTACATACATGAATGCTAATATAACTAACCGCCAGCGTCACAATTTCACAGAAAGCTTTCTCACACGCTAGTGTAATGAGATTATAATAACACCTTTTATCAAGGATACCTATGAATAAAATCATAACTAGAATTAAAGTGAGAGAATAAGTTACGAACCACAATGAGGTTGAATTCTTATCCAAGAAGCTATAAACTGTATTCACACAACTTTATGAGACATTCCACAGAAGAAACCCTTTTCAACCACTTGTAATTCAGTGCCATATGAGTATGTGCTTAACCTTTGTCACCTTCAGGTAAACTGATATGAAGTGTTTTCACATGCTTCACATGTATAGATGATATTATAAAACCATTGAAACTAACTGTTTTCTTTTATATGCATAAATATTAATGGAGCTGGCAATTCAATTAGAGATTAAGCTTCCAACACAAAATTACTGAGCATATCATACCAGGAAACTTTTTCTTCCACTCAAAAGTAAGTACATTGCTAATCATTCTTCCATGTGCCATGTTTGAATGTTAATGTACATGAAAATTGAATGAGACAATAATTTACACTAGTGGATTTTATGCAACATCCTGCCCATCTAGTAGCCAAGTTAAATTGCTTAATTGTCTATCGGCTGAGAAGACTTGAACGTAATAAACACACAATAACAAGTATTTCACATATCATTGTATGGTCATTTTTATCAGCAGTAATTAGCGCTTTTCTTTGAATTAAACACTGCTACGTGGCCATTGGTTGGTTACCAGGAAGGCGCTCAGGCACTTTTCTCATTGGAGGGAATGATATAGGAAACTGATACATCTACCCAGATCTGGACCATTATGGACAGATGCCCCAAAGGGCACAAGGAGAAAACAGCACGACAACAATAGAAGTAGCATAATGCAAGAAAAATACCAAGAGATTCCCGTAGAAAAAATGATCACTCACAATTTAACTGCCACTTGCTAGAAAATATTATACTCATCATTTGTTGCAAGGAACTACAGCATAAAGAAGATATCTGGTATCTTAAAAAAAAGCCGACAAAGCAGGACGTGTTACACGTATCGAAGATTTTGGTGGATTTGGACTATGTTCAGACTTTATATTTTGCGAATGACGTAACAGATATTTTAAGGCATGAATAACAACGGGTGTCATTTAATATTAATTAAATAAATTAGGGTTCGAGTGGGCGGTAAACACAAATTTTTATTTCCACTCTCCTCTCTCTCTCTCTCTCTCTCTCTCTCTCTCTCTCTCTCTCTCTCTCTCTCTCTCTCTCTCTCTCTCTCTCTCTCTCTCATATCTCGAAATTGAGAGATAAGATTTTGTTCGAAAATAGAGATTTTTCATTTACGCTGCCCCAAATCAAACGAGTCGATGTCTGAAAAAATCTGGTTTGATAGGCAGTGGGACATAATACGCATGTAAGTCCTTTTAAGTGAGCATCACTGAATTTCTGTAAGCGATAACTAAGGTAACTACTAATAGAAATGGAAGCCATAATGTAAGAATAGTATTATCACCAATGATAATGATAATAATAATAAAAATAATAACTATTATTATAATAATAAAAATAATAAATTGTACCCATAATCATGGAAACACCAGGCACGATCCCAATGTACCTGAGAGGGGAACTTGGAAAAACTAGATGCCGAAGTAGCTCAAGGACTCATGCAGAAGAGCATGCCATTAGAAACAGCGCACAATAGTGAGAAAATCTATGGACTTCTTAGGAGGCAGGATGCAACCCGGAACACCACACTTTAAGTACCATCCAGTCGATTAGGATGTTATTGATAGACCCCAGAAGATAAATAAATAATTAAATAAATAAATAAATAAATAAATAAATAAATATAATAATAATAATAATAATAATAATATTACTATTATTATTATTATTATTATTATTATTATTATTATTATTATTATTATTATTATTATTATTATTATTATTATTGTTGTTGTTGTTGTTATTATTATTTATTTATTATTATTATTATTATTATGATTATTATTATTATTTAATTTGCTCAATTACCCAAAAACTTTTGCATCATATGTGCTTTCTTGTAAGAATACTAGAACGTGATGTGTATAGTCAGGCAATTACTCTGTTATCTCATTTCATGCAAAACGACGTGAAACTATCTTCGTAAACATCCGCAGTTTGCGGAATAAATCTAATCTATGAGGCATTTGCATTTTATAAGTAGACTGTACACGCAAAATTATCAATCGTAAAAATGAATGCAAATTGGCCACAAATATTTATTTCCTCATATCAACTGTCAGTTTGATACACTGAGTTTATGTTGAATTATTTTAAATGAATGAGTTAGAGAAACGTCACATTAAAGCTACAAGTTTATACATTTTTGTGAACGAAATGAAGTTAGTTACGGCAAAAATCCATTAGAGACAGGGGTATTTCATACAAATGTAAACACAGACAGACATATCACACTAATAAATTCTACTTCGGCAATATTGTTACAACTTACATTCTATCATTAACAGAGAGACACAATGACAGATGTAGTTCAGGAAATAGTTTAGGTACAAAACGAGCGAATTTGCAATAATCTTTTAGGAGACTCTTTTTGGCGTTTTGCAGTTTCATTCAGAGCCAAAACATTTGTGCCGCGAGTTTTGTTGAAGTTCAGCCCATTTAACTTCCGGGTTGCAACGTGAAGTGCGAACGAATTCTTTTTCTCAAAAATAAATGTTATTTCACTATTGGAAAGTTTTCTAGCTATTTATAGGAATTCATATATTTCCTGCATTTCTTTGTCTGGACGCTTTTTATGACCTTAGTTTCTGTCATCATAGGTATGAATAAACATTTACTGTCTTCAGAGATGTGAATAGACACAATCATTGAAAAAACGCTGTGAAAAGCTCTGAAGGGCCTGCGGCCTAAAGTGAACATTTAAGCGGCGATTTCCATCTAACTCTTTTCTTGTCGCTCTACGAAAGTAGGAAACTGGTTTTTAACCGAATTATCCGACATGACTAAATGCTTATTTACCGTGAATTTCGTCACGGCTTCAAATTTATGTAACTTTCAAATCACTCCTTATAGATTTGACATTACCATGTCAAATTAAGAACTCATTGACAAAATGTTTGTAGCCTTGGTTTTTCTTTAGATGTATGTTGTCCCTATCAGTGCCAAAAGACATCGATAACTAGACATCTTGAAGAAAGTAGATGACCAGATTTCCTTGTAAAACTTGTAGTGTCAATAAAAACGTGCATAACCTTGAAAAAAAAATCCTAAAAAGAAAATGCGATTATATTCTGCATGTAGCATTTGAATATAAAAGTGAACGGTAGTTGTTAATACTGTAAGTCCGTTTGCTGAAACTGACGCAAGCCTTGCATCCGGCTTTCTTTCTTTACCAGTTATATTGTACATTTATAGTGAGTTCACACTTTGAGACAGACAGATACATAGATAGACAGACAGAAAGATAGACAGATAGATACTCTGTGTTTCATGCTTTACAGTCATTTCTCAAAGACTGCCGTAAGGCTTGGCTAGCCAAGCTTCCTTTACGTGCCAGTATATCTATTTCGAAAATGGGTTCTATATCTGTCTAGTCTATTTCCCATGGTCGTCAACTTATTCGCCTTATGCGAGCATTGTTTAGCATTCTGTCCCGGAGTCACATGTAATTTGCATTCCCGTCCAAAATGACTCCCCCGTCATTATTGTACGTGGAATAAACACTCCCCATTCATGATTAAACGTATAATATGGTCTCGTGAGCGTCAGAATCATACGATAAAAGAAAAACTACTGAAAATACTCGAAGAAAATGACAACAAATAGTTTCTTGCCTCAGTGTAGAGCTGTTTGCTCACAGGACCGCAGTTCAAAGATCTACTGGATGCTCTCCATTCTTCCTGCTCTATAATCGTGAGCCCGTGCTCCCAGTAGACGTAAAATATGAAAGACAAAATCTTCCAGAAACAAGCGAATTTGATGAGAATTGCATAGCAACAGTGGCAACAGCCATGCAGGACATACGTGATTGTTGTAACGCAAAGGATAGTGCAAATATTGAAAAAAAACACACACTAAGAGACAACGAAATGACATCGAGAGACAACTCCTCTAACAGCTACAAGCCTGGAGACCTTTTAGTAGTTACCATCTCTCCGTGTTTTTACCAATTTTTTTCAGCCATTGTATGTATGTATGTATATATATATATATATATATATATATATATATATATATATATATATATATATATATATATATATACTATATATATCAATCAAAGAGCATCCGGGACTTCTATAAGAGTTATCTGAAAATCCAGAGGGAGAGAGACAGAAAAAGATGGCTGAAAAAAAAATGGTAAAAACACGGAGAGATGGTAACTACAATAAGAAAGACCCACAGGTTTTTTACCCAAAGAAAGAAAAAAGTCCCACTAGGATTTATTATAGATGAAAGCAATTTTCCTGGATCAGATATTAATTTCTCTCTCTCATCTTCTTCCAGGCTCTCTATGTATCTCCAAATCTTTTCATCTTAACATCACATGTAACATCTATATATATATATATTATTATATATATATATATATATATATATATATATATATATATATATATTATATATATATATATATATATATATATAATATATATATCTAATATCTATCTATATCTATATAATATATATATATATATATATATATATATATATATATATATATATATATATTTATATATATATATAAGAGCATTTTGATTAGTCTCCCAACAATTGAGTTAGCTACATTAAATGATTTTCAAGAGAAAAGAGAAAGATGAGGAAAAGGAATTTTCTGTGACCCACCCGAAGACAACCCCATTGGGAAGGGTAGATCTTACAAGATGAGAATCGCTGGAATAAGGTTTACTTTATACAGGGTTGCCAAGTTGGCAACTTTGGTGCCAAAATCCTGAAAGTTGGAAACTTTCTGAGGAGGTTGGCAACGGAATTTTGTGGTTGGCAACTACCACCGAATTGGCAACTTGTTGGCAACTTTCGGTTATCAAAATTATATTGATGCTTTTCTGAACGACTGTTACAAAATTTCTACTGCAAAGTCCACAATTATGCTTTGCGCTTATCAACACAGCCAGGGTAGTTTGAAATTAACTTCTTTGCCAATACAAAGGTCAAACCTCCACTCTGACCTGAGTAATGAAGAATTAAGAACGATGTTATTGCCGCCACGGCCACGTTTGTTGTGTTGTGTTGATGAGTTGCTGTGATATTTTGCTTGATTTCATAGAATTGTAAGTGATATTACTACGATTTATTGCTGTGTGCATAGTATCTCCTTTCGAGATAACAGGATCATAAAAATTGACGTAGACCTATAAGGGCGTATGCCTTTTTGTCGGTTTGAATTATAGGTCTATCTTATGTTCAACTGTTTTATTTTGGTTCTTGTGTTTATTCTTGTTTTTGTTGCTGCTGCTATAGTGCTTGTAGTGTCTTCGAAAGTTTTTCATATGGTATCCTAACATTGCAGAATAAACATAGACCTATTCATAGAATATCGGCGCAAAGAATTATCTGCCTACTCTTGTTAACTGAAATTTAGTAATGCTTTAATTAAAAGTAATCCAGATCTTTATGAATATTGTGTGCGCTAGAATATTTTCCTAAAGAATAGAGAGAGAGAGAGAGAGAGAGAGAGAGAGAGAGAGAGAGAGAGAGAGAGACTGACTCAGTAAGAATGCCCCAAAACCAAATGATTCATGGGCTACTCGCAGTCGCAGACTGGTTTGGATCATCTCATACATAACTTTCAGCTGTCATACATTTTTCTAATTTGTTAGGTATCTTATGATGCCTTCCTACCATAGCCTTCATTCTCATAGAAACGCTACAGCAGCCTTATATATACTCGTCACAGCAATAAAATTTATCCCTTTGCCTTTAGTAAATATATTTTCAGTATAGTTCATTGCAAGCAGTTTGATAGGTGGTGTAAGGCTGAGACAGTCCTAAGATTTGGCCAGCCACACATGTATATAAGTGTACATTCCACTTTATGCATATACATTATATATCGTGGAGTTGAAAGTTTCAACTTGAAACTACTATATCAGTAACAAGGTACCCTATTTCCATCAGATACGGGTAGAAAACCATTTCCAATAAGAAATTGACGTGTAGGCCCATACCCCGTCATTGTCTCAAAATATAAGAATTTTATGTGTAGATCTAAGCCTTGACATTGCCTCAAAATATAAGAATTTGATGTGTAGGCCTAAGCCCTATAATTGCCTCAAAATATAAGAATTTGACGTGTAGGCCTAAGCCCTATAATTGTCTCAAAATATAAGATTTTGAAGTGTAGGCCTAAGCCCTATAATTGACTCAAAATATAAGAATTTTATGTGTACGTCTATGCCTTGACATTGTCTCAAGATATAAGAATTTGACGTGTAGGCCTAAGCCCTATAATTGTCTCAAAATATAAGAATTTGACGTGTAGGCTTAAGCCCTGTCATTGACACAAAAGGTATTTCAACAAAATCTATTTACTCCCACTACTGTTTATTTATCTCATCCTCACTGGTAGCTAATAGATAGATAGATAGATATAACTTTATGTGTTGACACATTTGAATTTTGGTAGGAATAATGCAAAATCAGCTGTTGTTACTTATTGGGGCGTGAGGTGGGCAAGTTGAGTCTTGGGGGGGGACAGTTGCACCCCCCCCCCCCCCCCCCGCAAAATGACGCCCCTGACTGGGATAATAAATGCAAATCGAGAACTACTATTTGTATTAGTCCAAAGGTTCAACACAACGATGTATAATACCCTGTAAAATTCAAGTTTCTCTCATTTTATGGCAAATGCACAGGTAACTAAGAGAAAATGTATATAAGAAAAGATGATTTTGGTTAAATTAATCGAGGGTTATTTGTGGGAAAAGGGGTTGGCAACTTTTAGTCTATTGATTAATTGATAAGGTTTCCTAGCGTTACAAAGCCATGCGGCATCAGAGAGCCTTTGCTCCCTGATGTCACTGGTATATTGTGTAATATAATTAACCATCCTAAATGAATTACGATGATTGAAAATATTCTTCAAATTCACGGCGTTTATGCAAGCACTTATTTGGGTAATATTTCTTAATAACTCGGATAAGAGGGTATTATACTAATTTTTAAGAAACTGCTTACAAGTGATATTTTCATCACTTGTATTAGAAAGAAATGTTATTATGCTTCAAATCAAACATGACATTCCTTTAATACACCACTAATTGATTTTTAAGTGAATAATAAAAGGATCAATCAACCCACTGTCATAGGGATTTTAGGATGAATGAGGTGAGAAATTTCAATCGGGGTTTCGTAGTCTTTGCAAGTCTCTTTGGCAACATGATGACGTCATAGAGGCTTCAAGATTCCTCGAAAGGATGTGATTATCGGTATAGATATTTTTAGTTCTTGAAAATCCTTTAAAAGGATTTTACATTTATAATATGTGGTCTAAAAGAAATCTGGTATATCTAGCATAACACACATAAATAGTTAAAGAATTGCTGAAATTGTCATAAATGTTACATAAAAATATACAGTCTTTCAAAACATAAAACAAATATCCCTTAGTCATCCAAAGGATGTTGCTCACTCCGACTCCTGGATTGTCCAAAGTAAAAAACCTCTATCCTTCCATTTGTTATGGAACCGATTTCAGACTCCATGACATCTAGTGTTCCAAGAATCGTTATAAGGGGAAGACCCCATGTGGTTATTAAAACACCCTTCTTAGGAATCGCCTAAAGAAGACTACTTCTCGGTTTGGGGTTCCGAGAGGACAGGTTTCTGACGTCCCCCGCCAAGCAATGGAGTCCAGACTACTTTTCATTCTTATTCTTTTCATCTTAATACTTAATCTGTGTAACAAATTTTAATCACTCAAGCTGTTTCTATCTCCTGTCTTTCTTTCATTTCTTAGTTTGCCTCCCGTCTTCTTCAACTCCGTCACATCTTAATATCTCAGGCCTTCCTATCTTCGTGTCCCTAACTCTTCCATTTTGATGATCTCTCTTGCGACAGACGCTCATCGTCTCCACTGCTCATCAGGTGCCTAAACCATATTAACCTGAGCTTTCGTTGACATTTATGAGCTTTGCTAATCCCCTGATGCACTCATTTTCTTATTTTATCTCAGGCTTTTAATGTAGTGACCATTCACCTGTAATTTGGAGTCACTTCGCACTTATTGGATTATTCCCTCACTCTCTCCAACCTCTCTCGCCCACCTATCGAAGCCTTTCTAGGTCTTCCTCTCCTCTTTCCTCCTGACGCCACCAGACTCATCAACTCTTGATCTTGCTACAACGGTAATCTGCTCAATCCGTTTATTTCCATGATAGGTGATCTGGCGTTGTAACCTATTGCCGCTGAATCTTCACAGCATCGTAAAAGCGACATTAATTTTCCCACTTGGTGTTCTCACTGACGCCAACATTTAACGTTTCAGTGGACAGTGTGCAACATTGCATTCTTGAGTAATGGTTGGTGAGTTAACAGAATTGAATCGATATCTATTTGGGGCGTCAATGAACAGAAGTTTGTCTTAATGAGTGGCTGCTGGATTTCTCATTTTTCTTCTTCTCCTTCTTTTCTCTGTCTGTCTGTCTTCTATTTCTATATATATATATATATATATTATATCTATATAAATATATATATATAGATATATATATATATATCTATATATATATATATATATATATCATATTATATATATATATATATATATATATATATGCATTATATATATGTATATATTTCATTTCCACCCAGTCTCGAATTGTTCATTGCTCTTTATAAAGATAATTTTTTTTCACTCTCTCTCTCTCTCTCTCTCTCTCTCTCTCTCTCTCTCTTATTAACATTCGTAGCCTCATATACGCACTTTACTTGTGGAATAAGGAAAAAGAAACACCTGTAATTTTTATCCTTGCCCGAGTGAGCCGTTACATTGCAAATGTAAGACGAGGATCGGAAGAAGGATTAAAAGTCAATGATTCTGCGTCGCAGAAACTCTCTTGCAAAAAGCTACTTCCAGTTCAATGAGCCAACGGAGGTGTTAAGGGTCTGTTCGTCAATTACTCTGTCCCATTATTCTTTAGAGAGAGAGAGAGAGAGAGAGAGAGAGAGATATCTTGAGACGATAAGGAGTTTGGAAGAAGAAGAGAGATAGAGTGATTGTAACCTTCTAGTCTATTTATGTCCTTTCTTAGTGTTCGTTACCGAACTGTACTGCATATTCAAGATATGGTCTAACTATTAATGTTTAGAGCCTGCAGCACCATTTCCTTGTTTCTGTAATTGAACTGCCTGTTTATGTAGCCAACTAGTTTCTGTGCTTCTTTTCAGTTTTTATGCATTGTTTTGTGGATTGAAAGCCTTTGGTAATAATGACTCCAAGGTCGTCTTCTTGTTCTACACTACTATTTGTAACAATTTACATTTATCCAGGTTAAAAGACATTTGCCATCTTTTTGGCCACTCTCCTACTTTCCTTAGATCATTTCTTAAATTTCGAAAGTATCTGGGTTTGATGCCATCTGCAAATTTAGCTATCCTGCAAGTTAAGCCTACATCAGTATCATTAAGCTCACTCTTCGTGTAATGAATGACCATCCCTGCAACAACTACCATTCAGTGAAGGCTAAACTACTCTGAGGTTGCCGAGCTTCTGTGCCTTGTTGAAGTCCTAGACAACTAAAAAAGCCAAGACAAGTTTTTGCGCCATTGATTTCGGAACTTCTTACCCGTGAGGTCTGCTAGTTTGGCCATTGTGCCCATTCCTTGGGGATTTTCATGGTTGGAGGAGAAGCATTAAGGTAATAAGATTCTGGCTGTTCATGGCTGTTGGATATTTATTAATTTAAGGGGTGCTACTGTTCACTCCTGGCGAAAAGTAATTTTCTTAGGTAAATTGTGTTGCTCAGTTGGGAGCTGCAACACATTTGGGATCCAACAACAAGGAGATCGTATGACAACGATAAAAGTAATCCTGGCGACGAACTATGGAAAACTGTCCATGGATTAGCGGATGCAGCGACTGTGGGAGTGCTCAACCAAACCCTTCCCCCCTCCTCTTTTTACCTTTCCAACTGGTCACATTAGTAAGAATGTTGAAATAAAGCTCAAATAGAAATATTGAAAGCAAGACACAAACAGAGATAATCTATGATAAGTTAAATTCGACGCACACATGTGCGAAACGCAATATAAACAAGTAGTGTGAAGACTCCAAAGAGGTATGCACATCAAGGCTTGGTAGTCTCAGAGTCTGTCTCTCCTGTCAACAAAAATTTAAACTGATGAGGGAGGTAGACGACTGGAATTTTTCTTTTATTTTGAAAGAAAGTATCATATTATGTAATGTTAATGATAATTTCAATAACTCTAACTGTTTATATGTGTTATGCTTACTATGCAAGATTTATTTCATTCCATATATTATCATAAATGTAAATGCATTTTAAAGGGATTTTAACAACTAAATATATACATTCTAATAATGACATTCGTTCGAGGAATCTTGAAGCCTCTATGACGTCATCATGTCATCGAGACTTGCAATGACTCCAGAACTCCGGGAGAAATTTCTGACCTCATTCATCCCATTATCCCTATGACAGCAGGTTGAATGATCCTTTCAATATTCACTTAATAATCTAATACTGGTGTATTAAAGGATTGCTAATTTTGACTTGAAGCGTAAATGACATTTCTTTCTAATAAAAGTAATGAAAATATCTCTGGTAAAAACTTTCTCATAAAATAGCATAATTTCTTCTTATCCGAGTTATTAGGAAATATTACACAAATAAGTACTCGCATAAACGCCGTGTTTTTAAGAATAATTTTAATCATCGTAGTTTAATTAAGATGGTTAATCATCTTACACATTTTTAATTGAATAGCACTCCACCACCAGTGTCATCAGGGAGAAAAGGCTCTCTGGTGCCACCTAGGGTCTGTGACGCTAGGCAACCCCATTAATCAATCAATAAACATAAAGTAAACCTTATTCAAGGAATTCTCATCCTGTAAGGTCTAATCTTCCCAATGGTGGATGGGGTTGTCTTCGGATGAGTCAGAGAAAATTCCCTTTTCTTATCTTTCTCTTTTCTCTTGAAAATCATTTAATGTCGCTTAGAGAATTGTCGTGATACTAATTGAATTACTCCACTTTATATATATATATATATATATATATATATATATATATATATATATATATATATATATAATATATATATATATATATACTGTTAAATAGCAACGATGCCTTCGGTAATAGTTATCTCAAAATCCAGAGCGATAAGCAATCTTTCATGAACCTGTATTTAACTCCAAATCTTTCCATCTGAACATCACTTGTAACAAATCTCTCTCTCTCTCTCTCTCTCTCTTCTTTATCTTGTTCCAAGCACTTTATTGTCTCAGGATATTATGTCTTTCTCGCTTTCATTCTTTTTACCCCTCTCCTTCTCTCTCTCGCCCTCTCTTTCTCCTACTTTACATCCATTCTAATCGCCTTTCTGCCAACTTTCCATCCCATTCTCTTACTGGTTTATTTCATCTTTTTACATCTTAAAAGAAATAAGAAAAATAAAAACATAAATAGTCTGGATCGAAGACTGGCTAACTATTAGAAAACAGTCGTAATAATTGGTGAAGAATATGAATCGGCAGATGTGACAAGCGGATTTCGTCAAGGTTCAGTCCTTGGCCCGCTTTTGTTTTTTTATTTGCATTAATGATACTGTTGTAGGCTTAACTAGCAGGGTTGCTAAATTTGCAGATGACATCAAACCCAGATACTTTCGAAAGGTTAAGAAATAATCTGAGGAAAATAGTAGAGTAGTCAAAAAGATGGCAAATGTCTTTTAACCTGGATAAATGCAGTGTTACAAATAGTAGTGTAGAACAAGAAGACGACCTTGGAGTCATTATTACCAAAGGCTTTAAATCCACAAAACAATGCATAAAAACTGAAAAGAAGCACAGAAACTAGTTGGCTACATAAAGAGGCAGTTCAATTACAGAAACAAGGGAACGGTGCTGCAGGCTCTAAATATCGATAGTTAGACCATATCTTGAATATGCAGTACAGTTCGGTAACCAACACTAAGAAAGGACATAAATTGACTAGAAGGTTACAATCATTCTCTCTCTTCTTCTTCTTCCAAACTCCTTATCGTCTCAAGATATTATTGTCTCTCTTTCTATCTCTGTCTGTCTGTCTGTCTCTCTCTCTAAAGAATAACCGGGACAGAATAATTGACGAACAGACCCTTAACACCTTCGTTGGCTCATTGAACTGGAAGTAGCTTTTTGCAAGAGCCATAATTCCTGCGACGCAGAATCATTGACTTTTAATCCTTCTTGCAATCCTCGTCTTACATTTGCAATGCAACGGCTGACTCTGGTAAGAATAAAAATTACAGGTGTTTCTTTTTCCTTATTCCACAGGTAAGGTGCGTAGATGAGGCTTTACGAATGTTAATAAGAGAGAGAGAGAGAGAGAGAAGAGAGAGAGAGACGAGAGAGAGAAATTATCTTTACAAAGAACAATGAACAATTCGTGACTGGGTGGAAATGATATATAATATATATTATATATATATATATATATATATATATATAGTTATCTTATATATAAGTATTATATATATATATATATATATATATATATATTATATATATATATTTCATTAAGACAAACTCAGGCTCCATCAACCCAACGTCATTTACCTCCGTTTCCCAGACAACTTCTGTTCATTGACGCCCCAAATAGATTTCGATTCAATTCTGTTAACTCACCAACCATTACTCAAGAGTGCAATGTTGCACACGGTCCACTGAAACGTGAAATGTTGGCGTCAGTGAGAACACCAAATGGGAAATGTCGCTTTTACGATGCTGTGAAGATTCAGTGGCAATAGGTTACAACGCCAGATCACCTATCATGGAAATAAACGGATTGAGCAGATTACCGTTGTAGCAAGATCAAGAGTTGATGAGTCTGGTGGCGTCAGGAGGAAAGAGGAGAGGAAGACCTAGAAAGGGTTCGATAGGTGGGCGGGAGAGGTTGGAGAGAGTGAGGGAATAATCCAATAAGTGCGAAGTGACTCCAAATTACGGGTGAATGGTCACTACATTAAAAGCCTGAGAATGAAATAAGAAAATGAGTGCATCAGGGGATTAGCAAAGCTCATAAATGTCAACGAAAGCTCAGGTTAATATGGTTTAGGCACCTGATGAGCAGTGGAGACGATGAGCGTCATGTCGCAAGAGATATCATCAAAATGGAAGTGTTAGGGACACGAAGATAGGAAGGCCTGAGATATTAAGATGTGACGGAGTTGAAGAAGACGGGAGACAAACTAAGAAATGAAAGAAAGACAGGAGATAGATACAGCTTGAGTGATTCAAATTTGCTACACAGATTAAGTATTAAGATGAAAAGAATACGAATGAAAAGGAGTCTGGACTCCATGATTGGCGGGGGGACGTTAGAAACCTGTCCTGTCTCGGAACCCAAAACTGAGAGGTACTCTTCTTTAGGCGATTTCCAAGAGGGGTTTTTGAACAAGCAAACGAGGTCATCCTCTTAGGACTTCTAAGCCGAAAACGATTCTCGGGACACCAAATATTACGGTGTCTGGAATTGTGTACATAACAAATGGAAGGCCCAAGGCTCATTACTTTGGACAATCCAGAAGTCGGAGTGGGCAACATCCTTTGGATTACTAAGAAATATTTGTTTTATGTTTTGAAAGACTGTATTTTTTTATATAACATTTATGACAATTTCAGCAACTCTTTAACTGTTTTTGTGTGTTATGCTAGATATACCAGATTTCTTTCAGACCATATGTTATAAATGGAAAATCATTTTAAAGGATTTTCAAGAACCATAAATATCTATACCGATAATCACATCCTTTCGGGGAATCTTGAAGCCTCTAAGACGTCATCATGTTGCCAAAGAGACTTGCAAAGACTACGAAGCTCCGAGAGAAATTTCTCACCTCATTCATCCCATTATCCCTAAGGCAGTGAGTTGAATGATCCCTTCAATGTTCACTTAAAAATCAATTAGTGGTGTATTAAATTTATGTTAAGTTTGATTTGAAGCATAAATAACATTTCTTTCTAATACAAGTAATGAAAATATCACTGGTAAGCAGTTTCTCAAAAATTAGCATAATATCCTCTTATCAGAGTTATTAAGAAATATTATCTAAATAAGTATTCGCATAAACGCCGTGTTTTTAAGAATATTTTTGATCATCGTAATTTAATTAGGATGGTTAATTATATTAAACAATATACCAGTGACATCAGGGAGCAAAGGCTCTCTGATGCCGCCGAGGGTCTGTCACGCTAGGAAACCTTATCAATCAATCAATGGACACAAAGTAAACCGTATTCACGAAATTCTCATCCTGTAAGTTCTACCCTTCCCAATGGCGTATGGGGTTGTCTTCGGGCGGGTCACAGAATATTCCTTTTTCTCATCTTTCTCTTTTCTCTTGAAAATCACTGAGTGTAGCTAACTCAATTGTTGGGAGACTAATAAAAATGCTCTTGTATATATATATATATATATATATATATATATATACTATATATATTATATATATATTATATATATATATTATCAAAAAAGGGCATCCGTGACTTATATAAGAGTTATCTGAAAATCCAGAAGGAGACAGACAGAGAGAGATGGTCACTACAAAGAGAAAGACACATTAGGTTTTCTTACTTACCCAAAGGAAGAAAAAAGTCACACTTGGATTTATTATAGATGAAAGCAATTTTTCCTAGATCAAATATTACTCTCTCTCTCTCTCTCTCTCTCTCTCTCTCTCTCTCTCGTCTCCTCTCTCTCTCTCTCTCTCTCTCTCTCTCTCTCTCTCTCATCTTCTTTTTAGCTCTCTATCTATCTCCAACTCTTTCCATCTTAACATCACCTGTAACAAATGTTTCGCTTTCTCTCCCTCTCTCTCGTCTTCCTCTCCTTCCAAGCTCTTTATCGGCTCCAGATTATTCCGTCTCCTCGCTATCTTTCTTTCTTTTTACAGCTCTCTCTCTCTCTCTCTCTCTCTCTCTCTCTCTCTCTAATCTCTCTCTCTCTAAAGGATAACCTGTGTAACGTTTCATTTCCACTCCCCCAGAATTCCCACTCTCCAGTCATTATTATATGTATAATTTAGACTTCCCCTGTTACTATTATACGTATGATATATTCTCTCCTCGTATTATTTTTACTCTCAGTTATTATTACGTATACATGTGATTTGCACTTCCCTTTTGTTTCTATAACCAAATATATGACATGAAAATGATACACTTGTGTCAGCACCATCTCTATTTTTTACTTAAGATTTCAGATATTACCTCATTTTTCATCATATCAGTCTCATCAACCAACATTTATTCATAATTACAAAGGATTTTGTGACAACTGTCATCAACGTGTGTAATTTGAAGATAACCTTTATCCATTACTATTTGTATAAATATATGAAAAACAATAGAAAATAAAGGATTGAATTTAGAGAGGGGGTAAACAAACAAAAAAAAAGAAAAAACCCCCCCCATTTAAAAAAAAAAATGTTTATCACATATTGATAATAAATGTTTTTGTGACTGGTCGCTTCCCTTACTGCTTCAAAAAAATTTATAAGATGCTCTCTCATCTGGCTGTCACCATATTTGGCAAGTGCATACAGGCCACAATCATTCCCATTTTGCTGTTGGTCAAAAGGTCTGACATAAACTTGGAGGCAACCATTTATGACAAGAGAGGAGTATCGAGTTTTAATTTGATGCTCTGCAGAGCCAGTCAGTCGTTTGGGTTGCAGACTGTCTGCCACCTCTATCCTCATTGTCAGTGTTGAAGATGTAAACCAGTGCTTGTGGTCTTCCTTATAGTGGATCTGCAGAAAGACATAACCTGCAGAATCAAAACCCCCTTTTTTTTGTGACAACAGTGTTGTGTCCAATCCGCTAATCTATACTGATCACACAGAAAGTTTGCGCATCATCTAAAATCTTATCATTAAACCGATCATTATTCATGACTAGGCCCTTTTCAACTTCAGTGACATGAATAGAAAGTAACCAAACTCCATGAGGTACTTCCGCGACTGTCGCTTCCTATTCTAGTTCCCCAGTTCCATCCAGCTGGTCGTTATTGTTCTTCTCCTCAGCGTCCCTCTCGAGAAATGGTTCTAAGTTACACACGCTTGGCTTCTCTTTGAGCTCTGCGTCTGATGATGAAAACACGCATGTGTTAATGTCCAGCAACTTTTCCATTTTGAAGGGACCTCTCCATCGTAAAAGATGCTTGCCACCCTTCCTTTCTGCCCGTTTAAGTTTTTTTTTTTTTTTTTTTTTTTTTTTTTAAATAAGGTCTCGAGGCTTGTAGCTGTTATTAGAGGATTGTCTCTCGTTGTCATTTCGTTGTTGCTTAGCCTGTGCTTTTTCAATATTTGCACTAGCCTTTGCGTTGCAACATTCACGTATGTCCTGCATGGCTGTTGCTACGTAATTCTCATCAAATTCTCTTGTTTCTGGAAGATTTTGTCTTTCATGTTTTACGTCTACTGGAAGCACGGGCTCACGATTATAGAGCAGGAAGAATAGAGAGCATCCAGTAGATCTATGAAGTGCGGTCCTGTGAGCAAACAGTCCTACACTGAGGCAGTAGTTTTTCTTTTATCGTATGATACTGACGCTCACGGGACCATATCATACGTTTAATCATGGATGGGGAGTGTTTATTCCACGTACAGTAATGACGGGGGAGTCAAATTGGACGGGAATGTAAATTACATGTGACCCAGGGACAGAATGCTAAACAATGATCACATAAGACGAATAAGTTGACGACCATGGGAAATAGACTAGACAGATATAGAACCCATTTTCGAAATAAATATACAGGCACGTAAAGGAAGCTTGGCTAGCCAAGCCTTACGGCAGTCTTTGAGAAATGGCTGTAAAGCGTGAAGCACAGAGTATCTATCTTTCTATCTATCTGTCTGTCTATCTATGTATCTGTCTGTCTCAAAGTGTGAAATCACTATAAATGTACAACATAACTGGTAAAGCAATAAAGCCGGATGCAAGGCTTGCGTCAGTTTCAGCATACGGATTTACAATATTAACTACTACCGCTCCCTTTTTATATTAAAATACTACATGGAAATTATAATTGCATTATCCTTTTAGGAGTTTTTTTTTTTTTTTTCAAGGTTATGCACTTTTTTCATTGACACTATACAAGTTTTTACAAGGAATTCTGGTCATCTACTTTCTTCAAGATATTTAGTTATCGATGTCTTTTGGCACTGATAGGGACAACATACATCTAAAGAAAAAGCAATGCTAAAAAAAATTTCTCAATGAGTTCTTAATTAGACATGGTAATGTCAAATCTATAAGGAGTGATTTGAAAGTTATATAAATTTGAAGCCGTGACGAAATTCCACGGTAAATAAGCATTTAGTCATGTCGGATAATTCGGTTGAAAACCAGTTTCCTACTTTCGTAGAGCGACAAAAAGGAGTTAGATGGAAATAGCTGCTCAAATGTTCACTTTAGGCCGTAGGACCTTCAGAGATATTTCACAGCGTTTTTTCAATGATTGCGTCTATTCACATCTCTGAAGACAGTAAATTTTTATTCATATCTCTGAAGACAGTAAACTAAGGTCATAAAAAGCATCCAGACAAAGGAATGCAGGAAATATATGAATTCCCATAAATAGCTAGAAAACTTTCCAATAGTGAAATAACATTTATTTTTGAGAAAAAGAATTCGTTCGCACTTCACGTTGCAACCCGGAAGTTAAATGGGCTGAACTTCAACAAAACTCGCGGCACAAATGTTTTGGCTCTGAATGAAACTGCAAAACGCCAAAAAGAGTCTCCTAAAAGATTATTGCAAATTCGCTCGTTTTGCACCTAAACTATTTCATAAACTACATCTGTTAGTGTGTCTTTCTGTTAATGATAGAATGTAAGTTGTAACAATATTGCCGATGTAGAATTTACTAGTGTGATATGTCTGCCTGTGTTTACATTTGTACGAAATACCTCTATCTCTGATGGATTTCTGTCGTAACTAATTTCATTTCGTTCACAAAAATGTATAAATTTGTAGCTTTAATGCGACGTTTCTCCAACTCTTTCGTTTAAAATAATCCAACATAAACTCAGTGCTTCAAACTGACAGTTAATATGAGGAAATAAATATTTATGGCCAATTTGCATTCATTTTTACCATTAATAATTTTGCGTGTACAGTCTACTTATAAAATGCAAAATCCTCATAGTTTGGATTTATTTCGCAAACTACGGATTTGGGCGAAGATAGTTTCACGTCGTTTTGGATGAAATGAGATAACAGAGAAATTGCCTGACTATACACATCACGTTCTAGTATTCATACAAGAAAGCACAAATAATGCAGCAGTTTTTGGGTAATTGGGCGAATTAGATAATAATAATAATAATAATAATAATAATAATAATAATAATAATAATAATAATAATAATAATAAGCACCAACCTGAGGGAGTGATAGAAAACGATCAGGCAAAGATCCTCTGGCACTATGGTATCAGAACGGATAGGATGATACGCACAAATAGACCAGACGTGACGTGATTGACAAAGTCAAGAAGAAAGTATCACTCATTAATGTCGCAATACCATGGGACACCAGAGTTGAAGAGAAAGAGAGGGAAAAAATGGATAAGTATCAAGATCTGAAAATAGAAATAAGAAGGATATGGGATATGCCAGTGGAAATCGTACCCATAATCATAGGAGCACTAGGCACGATCCCAAGATCCCTGAAAAGGAATCTAGAAAAACTAGACGCTGAAGTAGCTCCAGGACTCATGCAGAAGAGTGTGATCCTAGAAACGGCGCACATAGTAAGAAAAGAGATGGACTCTTAAGGAGACAGGATGCAACCCGGAACCCCACACTATAAATACCACCCAGTCGAATTGGAGGACTGTGATAGAGCAAAAAAATAATAATAATAATAATATAATTATTATTTAATTATTTATTTATTCATTTATGTATGTATTTATTTTCTGGGGCCTATCAAAATCCTCCTAATCGACTAGATGCTACTTAAAGTGTGGTGTTCCGGGTTGCATCCTGCCTCCTTAGAAGTCCATAAATTTTCTCACTAATGTGCGCTGTTTCTAATGGCACGCTCTTCTGCATGAGTCCATAAGCTACTTCGGCATCTAGTTTTTCCAGGTTCCCCTCTCAGCTATATTGGGATCGTGCCTGGTGTTTCCATGATTATGGTTACAATTTATTTATTATTATTATTATTTTTTTTTTTTTTTTTTTTTTTTTTTTTTTTTTGCTCTATCACAGTCCTCCAATTCGACTGGGTGGTATTTATAGTGTGGGGTTCCGGGTTGCATCCTGCCTCCTTAGGAGTCCATCACTTTTCTTACTATGTGCGCCGTTTCTAGGATCACACTCTTCTGCATTAGTCCTGGAGCTACTTCAGCCTCTAGTTTTTCTAGATTCCTTTTCAAGGATCTTGGGATCGTGCCTAGTGCTCCTATGATTATGGGTACGATTTCCACTGGCATATCCCATATCCTTCTTATTTCTATTTTCAGATCTTGATACTTATCCATTTTTTCCCTCTCTTTCTCTTCAACTCTGGTGTCCCATGGTATTGCGACATCAATGAGTGATACTTTCTTCTTGACTTTATCAATCAACGTCACGTCTGGTCTGTTTGCACGTATCACCCTATCCGTTCTGATACCATAGTCCTAGAGGATCTTTGCCTGATCGTTTTCTATCACTCCTTCAGGTTGGTGCTCGTACCACTTATTACTGCAAGGTAGCTGATGTTTCTTGCACAGGCTCCAGTGGAGGGCTTTTGCCACTGAATCATGCCTCTTTTTGTACTGGTTCTGTGCAAGTGCCGGGCATTCACTTGCTATGTGGTTTATGGTTTCATTTTTCGTATTGCACTTCCTACATATGGGAGAGATGTTATTTCCGTCTATCGTTCTTTGAACATATCTGGTTCTTAGGGCCTGATCTTGTGCCGCTGTTATCATTCCTTCAGTTTCCTTCTTTAGCTCTCCCCTCTGTAGCCATTGCCAATTGTCATCGCTGGCTAGTTCTTTAGTCTGTCTCATGTATTGTCCGTGCATTGGTTTGTTGTGCCAGTCCTCTGTTCTGTCTGTCTTTCTCTTGTCTCTGTATATTTCTGGGTCTTCGTCTACTTTTATTAGTCCTTCTTCCCATGCACTCTTGAGCCACTCGTCTTCACTGGTTTTCAGATATTGCCCCAGTGCTCTGTTTTCGATGTTGACGCAGTCCTCTATACTTAGTAGTCCTCTCCCTCCTTCCTTTCGTGTTATGTATAGTCTGTCCGTATTTGCTCTTGGGTGTAGTGCTTTGTGTATTGTCATATGTTTCCTGGTTTTCTGATCTATGCTGCGGAGTTCTGCCTTCGTCCATTCCACTATTCCTGCGCTGTATCTGATTACTGGCACTGCCCATGTGTTTATGGCTTTTATCATATTTCCGGCGTTGAGTTTTGACTTGAGTATCGCCTTGAGTCTCTGCATATATTCTTTCCTGATCTTGTCCTTCATCTCTTGGTGTTTTATATCCCCTCCTTCCATTATTCCCAGGTATTTGTATCCTGTCTCATCTATGTGTTTGATGTTGCTCCCATCTGGTAGCTTTATCCCTTCAGTTCTCGTTACTTTGCCTTTTTGTATGTTGACTAAGGCGCATTTTTCTATTCCAAACTCCATCCTGATGTCCCCAGATACAATCCTTACAGTCTGGATTAGGGTATCTATTTCCTTGATGCTCTTACCATACAGCTTGATGTCGTCCATGAACATCAGATGGTTGATTCTGTTGCCTCTTTTCTTGAGTTGGTACCCGGCATCCATCTTTATTATTATTATTATTATTATTATTATTATTATTATTATTATTATTATTATTATTATTATTATTTTATTGGTGATAATATTGTTCTTACATTATAGCTTCCATTTCTATTAGTAGTTACCTTAGTTATCGCGTACAGAAATTTAGTGATGCTCACTTAGAAGGACTTACATGTGTATTATGTCCCACTGCCTATCAAGCAAGATTATTTCAGACATCAACTCATTTGATTTGGGTCAGCGTAAATGAAAAATCTCTATTTTCGAACAAAATTTTATCTCTCAATTTCGAGACATGAGAGAGAGAGAGAGAGAGAGAGAGAGAGAGAGAGAGAGAGAGAGAGAGAGAGAGAAAGTGGAAATGAAAATTTGTTTACCGCCCACTCGAACCGTAATTCATTTGTTTAATATTAAAAGACACCCGTTGTTATTCATTCCTTAAAATATCTGTTATGTCATTCGAATTATATAAAGTCTGAACATGGTCCAAATCTACAGAAATATTCGATAGGTGTAACACGTTCTGCTTCGTCGGCTTTGCAAAGATGTCGTTTATCTTATTTTTGGTTTAGTTCCTTTCACCAAATGATGAGTGTAATATTTTCTTGTAAGTTGCAGTCAAATTATGAGTGATCATTTTTTTCTACGGGAATCTTCTTGGTATTTTTGCTGCTTTATGCTACCCCTGTTGTTGTCGTGCGGTTTTCCCCTTGTGCCCTTGGGGCCATCTGTCCCTAATGGTCCAGATCAGGGTAGATTTATCAGCTTCCTATATCATTCCCTCCAATGAGAGAAGTGTCTGAGTGCCTTCCTGATGACCAACCAGTGGCCACGTAGCAGTGCTTAATTCAAAATACAACACTAATTAAAGCTGATAAAAATGAACATACAATGATGTGGGAAATACGTGTTATAGTGCATTTATTACATTTAAGTCTTCTCAGCCGATAGACTGAATTAAGCAATTTAACTTGGCCACTAGATGGGCCGGATGTTGGATGAATTTAATTCATTATTGTAAATTATTTTCTCATTCAATTTTCATGTACAATAACATTCAAATATAGCGCATGGAAGAATGATTCGCAATGTACTTACTTTTGAATGGGATAAAGTTTCTTGGTATGATATGCTCAGTCATTTTGTGTGTTTGAAGCTTATTCTCTAATTGAATTGCAGGCTCCATTAATATTTATACATATCAAAGGAAAGGGTTATTTTCAATGGTTTTATAATATCATCTATACTATGAAGCATGTGAAAATACTTCAAAATAGTTTATCTGAAGGGGACAAAGGTTAAGCACATACTTATATGGCACTGAATTACAAGTGGCTGAAAAGGTTTTCTTCTGTGGCTTATTTCATAAAGATGTGTGAATACAGTTTATAGCTTCTTGGAGAATTCAACCTCCTTGTGGTCCGTAACTTATTCTCTCACTTTAATTCTAGTTATGATTTTATTCATATGTATCCCTGTTAAAAGGTGATATACAAATTAATTCATAATGTTTTAATTGAAGCTGGCAGCAGGAAGAAAATGTTTTCCGTCCTGGAAGTGTTGCTAATGAAGTGTTCTTGTAAGTCATAGTATTGTGGACGTAAGTACAAATTATGACAAGACTGAAAAATCTTCTGTTATTCCCTTACTAATAGTATTAAATCAGCGGAAAAGGGGATTTATCATGTCATTACACTGGCGTGTGAGAAAGCTTTCTGTGAAATTGTGACGCTGGCAGTTAATTATATTGACATGCATGTATGTAGTGTACAAAGGTCATTTATAAAGGCATCTCTACTGTCATGCAGTGAGGCTGACTATGGATATGTGCATATAGCCAACAGCATGCAATCACAAACCTGGCATTGATTTCTGATTGGAAGGAAAAATATTCTCTGACGAAGGACAGCCTTTAATACTACGAACTTGAGTCACTTTAATTTAGCATCTTGGATGCGCATTCAAATAGGTACCAGGGCTGAAACTTAGTATATATAACTTGAAAAAGTAATTTATTGTTATGCATGCTTATACATTATAATATTCCATCACATCGTGTATCGAATATCATAGAATCAGATCGACATCCAAACTACGGCAAGAGAAATAAATAAGTAAAAAAAAGCATATATGCTTTTGTTGAACAGAATATGGAATTTAATACTTATGATTTTCTGGTAGGTACTAAGCATTTAACAACATAATTTTTAAATGTTTACCTCCAAGTGACTTCGCTGACCACCTCATGTTCAATCATT
>NC_061110.1:32972085-32987085 GCF_015104395.2 Macrobrachium nipponense | reverse complement strand
GATATCCGATAATCCTGGATATCTCTTTTAATTTTTACCCTTTTGACATTAACCATATCTGGTATCTTGATCTGTTGTGTACCTGGGACCTTTCTCTCATTTGTATTTCATAGCTTCCTTGACAATGACTTAGTAAAGACGAGTGATTGGATTTCTGACTATCATTTTCCTGTGGTATTAGCTTATTTAATGAGTCACTTGCATGTCTACTAATGATAGATATATATATATATATTTATAGTATATAATATATATATATATATATATATATATATATATATATATATACATTTATATATATATATATATATATATATATATATATATATATATATATATATATATATATATATATATATATATATATATATATATATATATATATATACTATATATATATATATTATATATATATATATATATATATATATATATATATGTATAATATATATATAGATATATATATATATATATATATATGTATATATAATTATATATATATATATATATATATATATATATATATATATGTATATATTATACTACTATAGTAATATATGCTTAAGCTTAAAAAATCACAGTAGATGCAAGTGACTTCATTAAATAAGCTAATACCACAGGAAAATGATAGTCAGAAATCCAAGCGCTTTCCTCTTTACTAAGACATTGTCAAGGAGCTAATAAAATACAATTGGAGAGAAAGGTCTCAGGTACACAACACGATCAAGAATACCAGATGATTAATTGTCAAAAGGGTAAAAATTAATAGAGATAATCCAGGATTATCGGATATCACACGGTCACAAACCTAAACAGATTTGACCCTAACTGAAATTACAAAGTATCTTTACAGTCCAAAACATGTAAAAACTGAACATATTAATTTTGTTGCTTATATTTATCTACAACTTTTTCATTATGAAAGCATCAAGTTTAAATAAACAAAGACTTAAATTGAGAACATTTCTATTATTTCACTTGATGGAACAAGATTCAATGATATTACTTTTAACTGTGTCATTACATGGGATTAAGGCTCTTGCTTGACTCCAATTAATAGGATGATCTAAATCTCGCATATGTACGAATAATGCATTCGGTATTTGCCCAGTTCTCACAGAATATTGATTTTGTTTGAGAAGTTGTGAAAGAGATTTACCGGTCTGTCCTTAATAGACTTTATCACCTTTTTTGCAAGGAATTTCATATATGCAGCCTGGAAGAAATTCTAGGAGAATTTCTGATTACTAAAACTCTTGACATTAATATTACTGAAAAACAACATTTATGTTAAAAAGCTTTAAAATTCTAGGAATATCTGAAAACCTTTCATCATAGGGTAATTTTAGAATGTTATATTATATATATATATATATATATATATATATATATATATATATATATATATATATATATATATATTTCTTAACTAGGGGATCTAGTTTAACCAAATGGGCTACACTGGAGATGTATGCAATTTACTATTCTGGCTTCACCCTTAAGGTCAGGTAAAAACATATACAAAATTACGGCAGAATGCCTTCTTCAGGAGGGGAAGTAAAGAGGTAAAAATTTAATCTTGGTTTTAACTTAATCACATATATTTATAAAATAAAAACACATACCAGAAGAATAATACATAACCTAACTAGGATAGGTAACCAATGGTCCCTTGATACAGGGTATCAGGTGAAAATGAATGGGGCATCCTTGGAGAAACACAAAAGGAAGCGTTCTTCGTAGGGCGTAGTAAGGGTAGGAATGCAGTGGGAATGTCACTGTGCAGAAAGTGATGAACAGATCACCTGCTGACTGACTCCTAATCTGTAATTGAAAACAAAGGTGAATTGTACAGAGGGTTCTTAAAAGGATCTCGATTCCGATATCTTGGATTTTAAACAATTACGTTACACTTCACTTCACTAAATCATAAATCAAAACAACATCAAATAAAAACAATACAGTTTCCCACTGTAGGTATATCGCACTGTGAAATGAAAATGAAAATATTAAAAGACTATCGTCAGGAGATGAATTCCTTGTCTTCAGGGGTCGGGCCGACAGAAGAGGAGGGCAGGAGGTTAATAATCACAACAAAGTTACTAATGCCCACAACGGCCACGTGTATCAAGGGGCAGCTCTAGAGAGCAAAGGAGGACAGTAGCGTCGTGGTTAAGCTTCCAAAGTCTACTAAGCCCCAATTCTGTCCGTGCGACTCCTTCTTATAGCTTTGTGGGGATTACCCTGTCGTTCCGTGTAGACGGCGTTAGAGTTTTCGTGGGACGACTTGTCAATGCTGGATCTCTACGTGCACATGGGGCCATCAATATGGTGCCGAGCACATGACCGTTTCTATGCCCTCTGCATATAATACACACACACACAGACACAACACACACACACACACACACACATATATATATATATATATATATATATATATATATATATATATATATATATATATATATGTATATGTGTGTGTGTGTGTGTGTGTGTGTATGTGTGTGTGTGTGTGTCTGTGTGTGTGTGTGTGGATGTATGTATGCATGGCCTCGATGAACGCCACCACATTCTGTCCTGGGCTAAATTCTTAAGATTTCCCCAACACTTATCTAAAGTCACACTTTGCACCTTAGGATGAACTCGATAATTGATACATCTTAAATCCGTTTGATGTGAATTTCATCATCTATTTCTAATGGAAAATCCCATGCACAGTCACAAATAACTTAGATCAGAAATGAGATTGTTTCGATAAAGAAACAGAGAAGAAGGGTTGATATTCAGATCTCAGATGGATGTAACTGGATATAAATATCGTTAACAGATGCTGTGTCTGCATTTGTGTAGTTTCATGTTGATAGTGAAGTTAGACCTGAAACATGATTGAGAGGAAAATTTAAATATTTGTTAGATTTTTGGGGAGAAAAGGTGACGAATCAGACTGAAAATCCCAAGATTTGTTGAACGAATGTGTAAACATTATTTCAGCCTTCCCATTTTCTGGATTCTTGAAGTAGATATTTAGTTATCTTATCCTACGAATAATGGGGTAACCAGTTAAACTGTTTAAACTTCTGTCTAGGTTTTATTTCTTCTTTTTTCACTCAATGGACATTTTCAGATTCATCAGATTCACTTTCCTGTTCCAAGGCTTAATGACTATGTGGATGCCTGACTTATTACTTGCAAATTAATTAATGTTTTGGACATAATGTTGAGCGTATCTTGCAAACAGAATTATATTTAGTATTGTTGGGGTTTTTCCTTTTCTACCAATAATTCTGTTTGTACAAAAAATTTATCAGACTCAGATGCCATTTTATTTTGAATCTGAGAAAGTGTGGTTTGCTTATTCTGCTTCTTGTAGAATGGGTTAACTTCAGGCATATGTTGTCCATAAAGAAAATGGATCAACAGCAGACATATCTTGTAAATACAGAAGAAATTATTGATTCGATTCGTATTTATGTGGCACCATATGAGTGTGACATTTTTCTGACGTATCTACAATATGTGTCCTTTTCTTTTTTCCGTTTTTAGAAAGATTCTATTGCGATATTGACAACATCTATATCTTTTAGATACATTTTTTTCTTTCTCATATCGTTAGAATATCCACCAGGATCTGTATGCATCAAAAGATCATTGGATTATATAAGTCAATTTTTACCCAGATTTCTATTCGCAAGATCCCTTATTTAAACATACAATAGTGCAGTCCATGTATCTTACGGTCTGTATGATGTGCATCAACGCTAGAATACTGCTTATTTGAATAGCCACCGTATTTAATTGAACATACATAACTTCCGTGTAATTCAAAATGGTTAATTCTTGTAAATATAAACTTGTTCATGAAATTATGTAGTAATGTGGTCGTTATATTATAGAATACTTCTCTGTTCTATTTAGTCTTGAAAATTTTTTATAAAATATATTCTCTGGCGTAAATGTAATTACAGTGTCTACAATATAGATACAAAATAAGAATTAGTAGACTTGAAGAGCAACCTTTTTCATAGCTTTCTTTTTCATGTTTATCCTTTTATCATCGATACATGTTCTGTTGTCTCTTTCATTTTTCCCTTGATTTATCTGTCCCTCTTCCTACAGTACGTACTTGGTCTATTTTATTAGGAAGTTGCACCTCAAACCGCCTCCCCTTATACTTCACTGTACCTCTCATTTCCTCATCTCTTCACTTATTCGTTTTATTCTCTTATCTCCTCCTCTCACACTTAAAAATAAATCTTTGATGATTTCATGATAGCTTTATTTAATTTCACAATCTCCGCAATCACGTCTTCCACTTATCTGTCTTTACTTAATTATAACTATTTTCATCTTTAAACATAGCTTATGTTTCGTCTATTTCTCCTTACTAGAATGAGTAATAATGGTCTATAACTGTAATTAACGCCACTAATTTTAGTCAGAATAAAGTGAGAGGCGCAGATACTAAGGAGAAATAGACGAAACATACGTAGGCTATGCTTAAAGATGAAAATGGTTATGATTAATTAATGACAAATAAGTGGAAGAAGTGATTGCGGAGTTTGTGAAATTATATAAAGCTACCATAAAATCATCATAGATTTGTGTCTAGGTGTGAGAGGGGGATATAAGAGAATAAAACCAATACGTGAAGAGATGGGGAAATAGGAGGTACAGTGAAGGATGAAGGGAGGCCGTTCGAGGTGCAACTTCGTAATGAAAGAGACCGAATAGATACAGATACTGTGGGAAGAGGGACAGGAAAAATCAAGGGAAAAGTGAACGAGGCTACAGAACATGTAACGATAATAACGGATCAATATGAAAAAGATCATTATGAAAACGGTTCCTCTTCAAGTCTACTAAATCTTGACGCCATTATATCTATCAACCTCCGCGTTCTGCCACCAAGTACAAACATATGTTAACCTAACAATATATTAACCTCACCATTTTCTCTTTAAATTGTGCATTTATAAATAGTTGTTTTTTAAAATCACATATGTACTATACTTTAGCTCCCATCTCAACGTATTTCCACAAGAACCTCACCATCACCAGTCCTTCCAAAGACACCGTACCTAAACAACGATATCTCTTCCTGCCATCTACCTTTGAATAAATTGGATACCAAAACCACCATTTCCTATATTCCAAAATTGGCTGCTACAGATTTAAACTGTCCCAAAAACAGTTTTCCCTCCTAACCTTTTCCATTCCTTGGTCATATACACTTTCTAATATATAGGTTTTCCGACAGATATGTTATAACCCACTATATACCCTTGAACTTACACAATTTTCCTATTCCACGTGTCCCCAGTCTCCCTGACATTCACAAGTGAAACCTTTTGCTAGCACAAGCTCAAAACCTTTCACATATTGAAAGGATAATCATTACTTGTCTTTTCATACCTGGACATGCTACACCAACCTTTCTTCTTTTAGAAAAATTAATGATTGCAGTTTAAACAAAATAATATGTTGAAGCTAATGCACAGATCTGCGCTTCTATAGAATAGAATGTAAGGAGATTCCGATAGTGAAGAGAGCGACCATTAAAATATAGAACGTTCCACCACCTTTGCTCCCCAGCCATCCCACTGAGGTAGGCAGATGTCTACTCTTATTTCTTAACGTGTCGTCCGCTGCATTCTCTCCTTCACCAATAGAATTTGTATAATTTTTCAACCATATTGCTGTGAAAATAGTTTCACAGTTGACCGGCGATAGTGAGTTGAGAGATCAAATCAATATAATAATATCCATAGTGTTACAAGCAACGAAACTTATCAATAGTCTTTTCCCATAACAATTTAGGGAGGACAATTATTTCTTCTTTCTGTTTAACTGTCACTATCCTTTTCTCATTTAATCAAATCAAATGTTTTCTTTCAGAGATCAGCGAGGACAAAGATCACACAAAGAGAAAATCTTCAAACGTTTATTAACGAAAAGATAATTTATTCATGATTTCAAACAAGATATAATAACGAGTTTGAAATAAATTCATATGCGATTCCTGAGTGGGAATTATTGATGTGCGTTTTCTGCTCGAATAAGTTGTCCTTATTACATAAATGTAACTTGAAGGCAAACATTTACGTATCACTGTTGGCGGTTGGAACTTAATTGAAAGTTAGATACAACGTAGTTATTTCAGATGGTCAATATTCATTAATACTAAATACAATCAATGCATAAGTTTGAGTTATTATACATACTGCAGATGAGGCTCTATGTCTGAAAAGTGGGTTGTGAAATGTATTTACCTTACACTGAGCCTTATACTTACATTGATTTAATTGCCTTTATTATAGAAATGGTTTTATTATATTTGACATTGACAGCAGTAGTACTAAATATTAATCAAACAAATAATGAACTCTGGGACAAAAAATAGAATGCTTTATGCCTTTTCATTTCAGCAGTTTCAATTATTCGAAAGGTAGCATTATCTTCATGATGTATCTTATTTGATCAAAATTACTGCACAACAATTCCATCTATTCAAACCGTCCGCTGTTTGTATAAGAAAACAGTTTTCCAGAACTGAGAGATTTGCAACTGGAGACTGCGATGAGAGAGATGGTTGGTTTTAAGCAACCAGAGAAGGAATAGACCGGGAAATTTTATGCTGAAATAGAATTGAAAAAGCGAGAGAACAGAAAACTCGAGAAATCGTTGCCTTGAATATTAACAACAAATCCCAAAATTCATTTTCTTAGCCACTGTATAAGTAAAATAATTGCACAGAGTTGTTCTTTTGTTCCATATAAGTTAAGAAAATAATCGGAACTAGAATAAAGAGGATCGCAACATTACTGGAATGCAAACGATGAGAAGTATAGATCACCAGAAGCTTTCATATGATGGAAGAAAATATGAAGACGGTGAATCAAAAGTTCAAGTTCATGGGTTTCAAACAGCTGAATAACACTGAAGACCAGTGTTCAGCTGAATGCAAGATAGATAAATATTATGACAGAATAACTTTGACAGAACACCACAAAACACCACAAAACACAGTAGACTATTCTTTGATAATAATGGTCCGGTAGAGAAAATAAAATCCATAAAAAAGTAAAATGTGGTAACTACTCAGACTGATATATATTTTTCTGATGGAATTTTATGCAGATTCTTACGGGCAGAATTACTTAAAATATATCCAATAATTTGGCTTTAATTACAGTCAGTAGATATTGACTTTCAAAAATATATATTTTTTCACAGGAGGATAAAATTTGCTTTCACAAAGCAGTGGGTAGTTCTTGAAAAACATTATTATTACGCACATTAAATTAATATTTTTGGGTGAAGGAATAAATCTCGAGGAGGAATTCATATAAGTAGAGTACCAACCCAAATTTTTAAGTATCTCTGCTGTTTCAAAATATAATTAGAATTCAATTAATAATATTATTTGATCCAGAAATAGTTCTAGACTTTACAAGTGACAAAAGGCCGATTGAAATATCACAAATACTGAATAAATAAGATACTCCTAAAAATTATTATCTAACTTTGATTAGAGCCCAAAATAATTCTAGCTACAAGAATGTTAGAAAACCTCCATTGTTGCTATTGGAAAATTGCATATTTTTGGCCTTATTGAAAAATGGTTGATTAATTTTCGTTAAACAGTAAACCCGAAATAAATCTATACACCAGAATGTTAGAAAATTTACATAGAACATAAATGTCGACATAAACAATGGATGTCTGAGAAGTTTACTGCCCATCACTATTGAGTAATGAAATAATGACTTAATATTTCTCAACTACAGATAAAACTTCAATATTTATCATTTTGAAATAAAACAGGAAACGGTGACCTAATTTTCAGTGCTTAAATCTTCTTACACATAATGCAAAGAATAGTTATTCCTGTACATTTTCTTGTTCTAACCACACCGATCATAAGGTCCAGTACTATGCTACAAAAGTGATATCCTGGAATATTGTCTATACAGATTTAGTAGCATCACTGCGAGGTAAACATTTGAGAAATCAAGTGAGTTTAACAGTATCCTTTTCTTTCGTCTGATTCTTACTTTTGAAAGCAGTAATCCAAGAACTCATCTGGTAGAGGTGAGCTTCTTTAGTGAGGGAACAGGGCCATCTGATGATAATAACACGTTCCATTACGCACTGAGTCTAAGACTGGGTGCAATTATTCCCGAGTGGTTTTTCAGAGACCGTGAACTGCACAACAATGAAGAAGTATGTTGCTATAGTACCTAGAAGCTGTAGAAAGATAACAAATGATTAACTTCCTTATACCCTGATCCCACAAAATTAATTCTATTAGTTTATATTAGCGAAAGATAGAGACAAGTTTGATTATCTTAAATAAATGGAATTTCCAGTTATTTTCTTTTTTAATAATTTCTGTTCACTAATGACTGAATGTAAAACTTTTAAATGATCATACAATCATGTCAATGAGATTTTTATCACTGGTTCTGTCTCCAGATCTTCGTAATCTCATTGTTCCTAGTACCCTTCCATACATTTAGTAAATTAGTGCAAAAAATTTAATTTGTCGATATATGTGATTGCTTTTGAATTCAGTGTCGTGCTTCTGGAACCTGATATTTCTATGATGAAGATAACTTTTTGTGAAAGTTGGTAGCCTTAAGATTAGCTCTTTTAATCTGAGTCTATTCATAAACACATTGTGTTATTCCGTCTTCTGTTTTGATTTTAGAGGATTAATTTTTTGGGCTAAAAATGATTCAGGTAGGGTAAGAGTCCCAAGTTTGCACTTATTACTTACAGGTATAATGCATCGCCCACTCAGAGTGAACAGGTTGAATGGTGCAAATTCCAAGGGCAACTCCAACAAGGCGATCACTTGACGAACCTGTGTTGAGAAGAGGGACTCTCAGTTATAAAAGTAATCATGTATAAGCATATCATATAACACACATAGGTACAAATTCTCACGTTAATTTCCTGGAGGGAAGGGCAGGAGGACCTGGCGATCAATGGGCAGGTCTCCCAAGGGATTAGAGACAAAAAATAACAGATGTTGAGTGTGGAGCCTACTATAAAAGGTCAGGTGTAGTTGTCATCTCAGTGCATTGGTACTTGGAGAATAAGAATGTATGTCTATATATGTATATGTATATATATGTATATATTATATATGCGCATATATGCATGTATGTATGTGTGTATTAGAACTTACTTCTAAACGCCTCTCTTCATTCCTCAAGACCTTCTCCAGTCGACGAGTTTTTTCGCCCACGACTTCTTCTGCGGAAAGATTTTGTGACCTGAACTCTGGGAGTATTTTCCCGCAAGTGTGTTTTCCTTTATTTAATGTACTATACTTAGCTTAGTTTACATTTCTTTCATATATCTGATTTTCTTTTCGACAGTTAAGTTACGAAATATCTCTTATTTTAAACTGGGTATATTAAGCATATTGAATTTTGTTTCATCCAATGTTGCAATAAATTCAGTATCAAATACTGAAAAAAATGAGCATCAAATATTGAAATAAATTCAACATTTCAATAATATTTAAGGGATTACTAAAGTATTCCAAAAGTAATACAGAAAAAAATGACGTTGTTTCCTTGTAGTACAGAGAATTGTTTACATTGCAATTTTATTCCGGTTACTGTTTTGCCTGGCGTAAGTATTTAAATCATTATATACTTTATGAAAGGTACGTGTAATTTAAGATTGCTGCTAACTTGCAGAATGAACTTAATATTTGCACAACGTGACCTTCAAGCATCTTCATACGATGCAACCACCCCATACATAATTATAGATATATATATATATATATATATATATATATATATATATATATATATATATATATATATATTTATATATATATACACACACACACACACACACACACACACACATATACACACACACACACACACACAACACACACATATATATATAATATATATATATATATATATATATATATAATATATATATATATATAATATACATATATATATATATATATGTGTGTGTGTGTGTGTGTGTGTGTGTGTGTGTGTGTGTTTATTGTGCTCGTTTTTATATTAAGAAGCGGTGTGGTTTCCCTGTGCCAAGACAGTTTTTATCCAATATATAAGCTTGAAGTCTCAGTGCCGTTTTCTATCCTCGCGAAAAAAATGAATTCTGTAATCTTGAACATAGTAATCATTGTTACTGTAAGATGCTGTAAAGTCAGTCATGAACTGTACAAACATAAGCCTTACGATTACTTATTCAATACAAACCTAAGTTAATTGTGCTTTAGTGTGCTGTAAGTAAACTTACCTTTAAGAACAGGCAGTCAGGTGAAAATAAAATTGAGATGGCTATGGGTGCAAAAAATAAAGCTGCAAATTTATATATCCCACGAATGTTGGCCACAAGTAATCCATTAATAAATCCAATTGAGCGCATTGTGTTACTGCACAGTGTTAAAATAACAGGCAAAGCTTCAAAATGAATGAGTTTTTCAACAATTTCATCAATTTTGATCAACTGCAAACAGAGGTTCTCAAATTTCACTTTGTTATTTTGGTGAACAGTAGAGGAAGAATGTTCAGACTCAGTTGCATGAATATCTCCCATATATTGTAAGTGGTTATGTCTAGACACTGATGTTTCATCCTGTACACTGAAAAGACCATTATGTGAAGACTGGGTCTCTTGGTATCCTAGTATAGCTTTGGTCTCATTACTGGCCACATCACGAAAGATCCACTCATTGTATTGGTGGGTAATTTCTTGATCAATTTCCAGAGACAGTGTCTTTGAGACAGAGTAGATTAAGCCAAATGTTGTAAAGCAAGTTAGCATAATATTTTGGGCATAGAAAAGTGTAAAAGACATATTTATACATATCTCTCTCGGACTATTTTGTATTAAAAAACATTCCATTGCGAGAGTGGAAACAAAAGCGCAAATCAGTATCACATAGAAAGTGAGGAACTGATTACAATTTTTCTTTTTCTTTATATAAATTTCTTGCGTCATAAGCTTCGCCACTTCTTCCAAAGTTTTCTTATTTACTAGAAGATAAACTTGCAAAAGAACTGCGGAATATGACATCATATAAATGGTAATATGATAGAGGAGACCTTGCGCGCTTTTTTGATTGGGATTAGCACACGCGGTGTACGCAACGGAACTTGAGAAAGTAGCAATCAGCAAAAAAAGAGACCAGACATTTGCTAAGGAACTCTTTAGAAAGACAACCTTGTCTGTCCCTCCATTTGACGTTTCTTGATTATCTTTGATCTTAATTGTTTTGTTCCACTTCTGCCCTAAAGGAATCAGACGATATGGGAATCCTCCTGCTATCTTCAGCAAGCACAGGATCATGATGAAGGGATGTGGAAATCTTTCAAACATTTTGATGAGCCTTAATAATACTTCGTCCTTCTCAGGTTTCTTGGTAGAAGCAGGAATTTCAGACACGAGCAAACGAGTGTGTTCCTTCTTGTCTCGGTGGGGAGCTTAATATACGTTAAACGTAGACTTTCGTTTGCTTCACACCCTTGTAAACAAACAAAAGAATAATAAACTGACACACCCAAACCATCCTGTCAGGAAGCTTTTTGGAGTATAAAATGCTCAGGTTGATAATTGTGTAAAAACCATGTGTTATTATGCGTTTTATGTAGCATGCATACAAGTTTGATTATGAACTTTTACCACTGTACAGCTTGTAAATGTAATTAACTATTACAGTTACTCGTTCTTTAAATGCGCCCTATTCAAAGCCATCGTAATAGAGTATCTGGCAACTGGAGTTGTTTTCCTACCTTCCACGAGGCAACGCCCTGAATGACAGACAGCTTTACCAGCTGGGTCGATTACCTCTTAACGAAATTGCGTTTACAAAATTAAAGAGAAAGAGAAAGGGTTCCGCGAACCCTTACTTAGAAACAAACATGTCCTGACAGTCTTGATGGATTTATATGACGAAGTGCTTGGCTACGCGCTGGCAGGGATATAATGAAATTGTATGATTACCATTATTACTATTGAACTTCACCATCACTTTACTGAAGGTATTAGTATTATCATCTTCTATTCATCTTCATCGATTTTGAAAGGACGGTACCTCAACAGACCTATGATTATTTAAACCACGGCTTATGACTCAGAACCATTTTTGAATTTTTTGAAGGCCAAGTTGACAGAGAAGCCAAAGATTTTTAACAGCTGATAAAAAGTAAATCATATGCGCCAGCTATACACACACACACACACCGCCGCATATATATATATATATAATATATATATATATATATATATATATATATATATATATATATATATATATATATATATCTATATATATATATATATATATGTATATATATATATATATATATATATATATATATATACTATATATATATATATATATATTATATATATATATATATATATATATATATATATATATATATATATATATATATATATATATATATATATATATATATATATATGTGTGTGTGTGTGTGTGTGTGTGTGTATGTGTGTATGAATATATATGATCAGATAAATGTTGACACATATAAAATCGGATACTTTATATAAATAGAATAATGAACAGGTGATGCTTATTTCTATTTTATTGAGCTTTACGGACAGAGTGATGTGCACATTATTACCAAGAGGAGGCACATCATTCATTTTAAAGGACAATATTATTAGGAAAAGAAGTAGTAGACCAGAAAATGTTTATGATAAAATAGAAATGAACAAATTACAGAACAGAACACCCACGAAATTATTGCCTTGAATGCTAAGAAGAAACTCCAAAATTAATCTGGTTGTGCGCAAAATCTGAGCATTCCGTTATTCTGCTCTTACTGTTATAATAAAAAGAAAATAGTCGGAACTGAAGGAAAGGGGCTAGAAATATTACTGGACACCAAACAAAAAGCGTAAGGTACTACTATCGAAGTCTTTCTAAAGATGAAGGGGAAAATGAAGAGAGTGAATTAAAAGTACAGGTACTTTGTATAGCGGAGAGTACCTATGACTCTATGCTGAAAGAATGATACTTTAAGAGAAAAGGCTACATTAACTATTCAGAGCTATGCATGTCTTTCTAATGGATAAGCTCAACTTGTTACAGGCATAATTAGTCAAAACATATCAAATCATTTCGCTTCCTTTATTAAGATTAGTCAATATCAATTTTCAAACTCAAGTGCTGATCTCAAAGAGAAATGAAATTTTCTTTCCCAAAGTAATGAACAATTCTGAGAAAAATATTTATAGGGCGTAAATTAAGTGTTTAGGGGTAGAATGAGTAGATCTGAAGGAAGATTTAATATAAATAGGAGGCCAACTAAGATTTCTAAGAAAGTAAGTGGCATTGGTCTACAAAGATCGGTACAAGACAAACAAAATAACCCAGGTACCACTGATCTTCCAACATAAGTTAAGAACTAAGTGGAACCAATCATCAGTAGTACTGTATTGACCTCTGATACTGAAATTGGCCACAAGAATGTAAAAGTGGTAAAGGGTTAAATAACATATTAACATATACTGGTAAACAAATTGCTCATGAAGGAAAAGTTTAATGGATTTTTGTTAGAAGCTGAAATGAATATAACCCAAGAACATCATTTAAGTTCAGTTGTTGCTGTTAGAAATTACACACAACAGAAATGTTTACATAATGATTGACTTTTAAAATGTTTACTGCTCATCAGCACTGAGTAATAAACAGTTCACTTGATATTTCTTAACTACAGATAAAGCTTCAATATTTACAATTTATAAATAAAACAGGAGGCAGTGACCTAACCTTCAGTACATAACATTTTTACATAAAATATAATGAAAATCTATGCCAGTACAATTTCTTGTTCAAACTACACCAATCATAAAGTTTTGTGTTATATTACATAATTGATGTACTGGAATTTAACATAAATGAAGACTTGATTATCATATTTTCCATACACATTCAGTAGAAACACTATTAGGTAAAATCTTGGGAAATTAGGGTAATTTTGTTAAACAGAGTATCTTCCTTTCATCTAATTCTTACTTTTAAAAGCAAAGTAATCCAAGAACTCATCCTGGTAGAGGTGAGCTTCTTCATTGAGAGAACTTGAACATCTCATCATAGTGAAACGTCCCAGTGAGGGAAGTCTAAGACTGGGTGCTGTTGTTACCGAGTGGGTTTTCAGAACCCGTGAGTTGCACAACAATGAAGAAGTATGTTGCTATGGTGCTCAGAATCTGCGGAAACATAACAAGTGATTAACTTCACCGTACCCTACTTCCTTCAAATCATTCCCTTGAGGTTATACTGGTGTTAGACAGATAAGCTTGATTATTTAGAATTATCTATTTTCAAAAAAAATGATTTCCATTAGCATCATTTCTGTCCACTTATGCTTGAATGTAAAACCTTTAGTGATAACTATCACACAAACTTTAATAATTTGAAATATATCGCTGGTTCTGACTCCAGATCTTCGAATTCTCTTTGTTCATTTTACCTAGTGATACATTTGGTAAATTTCTACATGACAACTCTCTTAACACCGTAAGGAAATTTAATTTTTCGATATATTCAATTTCGTTTGAATTCGATGTCACAATTCAAAATGGTGATCTAGGAAATGACATGTCTGTGATAGAAATGTCTCTTTCTGAAAGTCAGTAGCCTAAAACTCATATCTACAAAAGCACAGGATCATAATCTGTTAAACTTAGACCTCCCATACACCGGCTATCATATTATCTCTTCTGTTTATATTTTAGAAGAGTAATTATGGAACGATAATTTTGGTAAAATTCAAGTACAGACAACTAAAAGAATTAAGTGAGCAACAGAATCACAGCTTACTCTGATTACTTACAGGTATAACGCATCGCCCACTCAAAGTGAACAGGTTGAATGGTCCAAATTCTAAAGGCGACTCCAGTAAGGCGATCAAGTGACGAACCTGTGATAAGAGGAGGGATTTCAGTTATAAGTCA